>NW_020447257.1:0-3541 GCF_003343035.1 Apteryx rowi
GCGGGCAGGCGGCGGCAATCAGCGGCGCAATTAGCCCGGCCTAATTACGGGGATTACGGGCAGCGCGGCGCTACGGCTTTCGCGAGGCGGCGGCATATATTAAACGCCTCTTCCCGGGGTTTATTTATTTATTTTTTTGGGGAAAGGGGGGGGCAAAAATGACCCCGGGGCGGCAGCGGAGATTAAAAAAAAAAAGGGGTCCGCATGCCCCCGGCGGCCCTTTGCCTGCTGCAAAGTCCCCCCCCCCCCCCGTTAGGGAGCTAATCAGAAGCCAATTAGAGGGGGGGCTCCGGCTAATCCCGAGCCGTGGCATGCAGATGAGGCGAGCGCTTAATTACGTGTTGAAAAATTCATCGTTTCCCCGGAGCGGCCGACGGCGACGCGGCTCCGTCGGGGACGGCGCGGGAGCGAGGCGCGGCGATTTCGGCGCCGCGTCGCCATCCCGACCCTTTCCCGGGGCCAAAAGGGTGGAAAAAAGGGAAAAAAAACCTTTTTTTTTGGCTTTGGCTCGGTTCGTCGTGCGGGATGGAGACGCTAAGAGCCGCCCGGGCTTTCGCGCCCGCCGGCAGCGCGTTCCGGACCCAGCTGCCCCCCGGATGCGGGCGGCCTTGCCGATCCGCCCCCGGCTTTTGTCCGCCTTTCGCGGACAATCTCCCGGCCCCAGATGGGTTAATACATAATGCAGACAAGCGCGTAATTGGGGGCTTTTGTGCGGCCGCCGCTGCTCCCCGGCCCTCTGATCCCCCATTAGCGGCCGCGCAAACGAGCCTTCCGCCCAATTAAGCCCAGCTTTGATAGCGCCTCGGCCCGCGACGCGGCCGCCCCGAACCGCCGGGTCGCACATGAGCCCCGCTACCTGTTCAACGCCACGGCGGGCTTCCTCCGGGGCCGAGCGGCCCTCGCCTGGCGCCGGGACCCAGCTGCCGAGCTCCGTCGGCCCTGGAGGGAGCCCGGCTGATAAATGAGCTGGGCACCGGCTCTATTAAAGCGGGGGAAATGGGCTGTTAAGAGACCCCGGGCGGCTCGTCTCCGGCGCACATGGGTTTCCCGATGGCAGCCGTAATGAGGCGGGTTGGGATGGTCCCGTTGGGGACTGCTTGGCCTGGTTGACCTCCCGGGTCTGCCGGGCCCCCGAATTGGCCCTCTGGAGCATCCTGGCATCCTGCTTCTGAAAACATCCTGGCAGCCTGCTTCTAGAAAAGCTCAGCATCCCTCTTCTAAAACATCTTGGCATCCCGCTTCCAAAAACGTCCCAGCATCCCACTTCTAGAAAATCTCAGCATCCCTCTTCTAAAACATCCCGGCATCCCACTTCCGAAAACATCCTGGCATCCCACTTTTATAAAAATCTCAGCACCCCACTTCTGAAACATCCCAGCATCCCTCTTCTAAAACATCCTGGCATCCCTCTTTTAGAAAAATCCCGGCATACCTCTTCTAGAAAATCTCAGCATCCCACTTTTAGAAAAATCTCCGCATCCCACTTCTGAACCATCCCAACATTCTTCTTCTAAAACATCCCGGCATCCCGCTTCTAGCGAATCTCAGCATCCCTCTTCTGAAACATCCCGACATCTCTCTTTTAGAAAAATCCCGGCATCCTACTTCTAGAAAATCTCAGCATCCCACTTCTTCTAAAAACATCCCGGCATCCCTTTTCTAAAACATCCCGGCATCCCTCTTTTAGAAAAATCCTGGCATCCCTCTTCTAAAACATCCCGGCGTCTCTCTTCTGGAAAATCTCAGCATCCCGCTTCTAAAAAAAATCCCAACATCCCTCTTCTAAAAACAAAAAAAATCTCAGCATCCCTCTTTTAGAAAAATCTCAGCATCCCGCTTCTAAAAAAACATCCCGGCATCCCACTTCTAAAAGAACATCCTGGCAGCCCTTTCCTGGAAAATCCCAGCATCTTCCTGCCTTGCGAGGTCACCGCGAGAAACGGGGGCGCCTCCCGGACCCCGCGTACCCCCCATCCGGCCGCCCCCCTCCCCAAACCGACCCCCCCTCCCTTTCCCTCCGGAGCGTGTCCCGCGCAATTCGCCCCGTGCGCCTGGATCCGGCCCGCGGCGGATAAATATTCAAAGCTCCCGATTTCGCGCCAGCTGAGCCGCTGTGGCGAGCGGCTCGGGGGCCTCCCCGGAGGCGGCGGGGGGGGGATTTACATCCCCTCCGCTGCTCCCTGCCTCCGTTTCCCCACCTGCGCCCGCTGAAGGAGCCGGCTGCCCCCGGAGGGGGGGGGTGGCGAAATTCCCCCTCTTCCGGGTGATTTCTAACCGGGAACCACACGAGGGGAAAGGAAGGAGACCCGGCTTGGCTCCCGCTTTTCGCACCCGCCGGCTGGGGCAGAGTTAAGGGGACGTCGGAGCGGCGCCGTCCCCCGTCACCCCCCAACCACGTTCACAAAGCCGAAATGAGGATGAGGAGCCCCTCTCCGGCCTAACCGGATTAAAAACCTCGGGAAGGGGGGGATCCAGGCAGATTAGCCCGGCCCGTGCCGACACGCCGGCGGTTTTGGGCATCCGGGAGCCGCCAGGCCCTGAGCAAACAACGGCTAATCGCCGAATAAAAGGACAATTAGCCGCGACGCCTGCGCTAACGAATCTCCTAACGAAGAAGAAGCCGTCGTCCGGCCTCGCTGTTTGCGGAGCCGATTAACGGGACAAATTGTGGGGAGAGGGGGGGATTATCAAGGCGCCGGGATCCTTTGTTTCCTTTTTCCCAGCCGGCCCCTGGGAGCCCATCACCCAGCCTCAGGCCTCGGCCGAGCGGGCCAGCGCGGGATTGACACGAAGCGAAACGCTCCCTTCTTCAAAGCGCTCTGTGAAAAGGGGGCCGAAAGGTCTCCGAGGGGTTTTCGCCAGCCGGGGGAGAACCCGGCTTGGCGCCGCTTCGGAGGGGATTTAGTGAAATTATCCTCCCGAATTATCGCTTGGATAATTGCTTGATAACCTGGGATTTTTTGCAGCTCCGACCGGGAATCCCTGGGAAGCTGAAACCCCAGCAGGAGAAAGAGAAAAGCTCAGTGCTGCTATTAAATTAATATTTATTCGCTTTCTTTCCGTGCCCGGCAAGAAGCGGGAGCAGGAATAATACATAGGCTCAAAGGTGCCCGGATCCAGCGGATCCGGTGGGAGCAAGGAGGGACCAAGGAGGTTTGGGCTGAAGATGTGGCACCGGGGCAGGCTCAGGGAGCAGGCCCTGGTCCCTCCAGATGTGTGCGCCCCTGGGGCCGCCAGATGTGCGCCCGCACGGCATGCCGCCGGCCTCCAGATGTGTTTGCCCACGGAGGGGGCCCCCCGGCTCCAAATGGGCGCGTAGGCAGAGCGTGGTCTGCATCCAGATGTGCCCGCGCCGGGTGGCTCCGTCTCCAGATGTGCGCGCACGCGGTGCGGCCCTTTGCCTCCAGATGTGCAGGGGCACGGAGGGCGGCCTGCATCCAGATGTGGCCGCACGCGGGGGGGGGTCCCCTGCCTGCACGTGTGCACGTAGCAGAGCCCGACCTGCGTCCAGATGTGCACGCGCCGGGCAGCTATGTCTCCA
>NW_020447257.1:4052-5400 GCF_003343035.1 Apteryx rowi
GGGCAGCGCAGCGCAGCGCAGCAGCGGGCAGCAGCAGGCAGCAGCAGGCAGCAGCGGGCAGCAGCGGGCAGCGCGGCGGCGGCGCGATGCTGCGCTACCTGCTGAAGACGCTGCTGCAGATGAACCTCTTCGCCGACTCGCTGGCGGCCGAAGCGTCCAACTCCTCCGAGCTGCTGCTCGGCCTCAACGGCACCTTCGCCGCCCTCGACCTGCGCAACCTCTCCGCGCCCGACGGTACGCGACCGTCCCGGGGTCCCCGGAACCCCCCCCCCGCAGCCCCCTCTGCCCGAGCCGGCTCCAGACCCGCTTTCCGAGCCGTCGGGGGGCCCCACGTCGGGTCCAGACCCGATTTCCAAGCCGGCTCCAGCCCCACGTCGGGTCCAGACCCGATTCCCGAGCCGGATCCAGCCCCACGTCGTGTCCAGACCCGATTTCCGAGCCGGATCCAGCCCCACGTCGGGTCCAGCTCCGCATTCCCGAGCCGGGGGCAGCCCCAAACCGAGTCCATCCCCAGCATCCCAAATCGGCTCCAGCCCCCGGTTCCCGAGCCGGCTCCAGCCCCGTCTTCCCAAGCCTGGCACTTTCGGGGTGCGCGGGAGCACGCTGCCGCTGGAGAAGGGAGCGTCCCGCTGCGGCATGGGGACGGGGGCAACGCTGGCAGTGGGGGGGATTCCCTGACCCCCCCCCCCCCCTGTTTTTGGGGGGAAAAGCCGGGGAGCTCCCTGCTAGCTGCCAAGAGCTGCGAAGGGAAGGGGACGGTTCAGGTCGGCGGCCACGTTTCGAGCACTTCTGGAACTCCTTGAGCCTGAATTTTATCCTAAATTTCAGTGCTCGATCACCGGGGGGGGGGGTCGCAGCCCCCCCCAAACCTCCCCCCCCTTTGCCCAGCCGCAAGCAGCTGCCGGAGGGGCCGGGCACCGGAGGGGGCACCCGCTCATCCCAATTAACCGCTGGGCCCAGCTGCGGCCCCCCCCGTGCCGCTCCGAGCATCCCCGCGCCGTGGGGAAGCGGAGAGAGGGGGGGAATCCACCACCCTTGGGTACCACGCAGCATCCCGAGGATGCCGCCTCCATGGCAACCGCATCCCTCCAGCGGCGGCCAGACCCTTCCCGGGCTTCTCCATCCCTGCCAGGCCCCAAATCGCAGCGGCCGGCCCGGATAAATTTTGGGGGGGTGTTCACGCGGGTCCCACACCGTGGGGAGAAGCAGGGGGGAGCCCACAGCGTCCCCCACTGGTGTGAACTTTCCCGTGCCGCGTGCTTCCTTAATGAGCCGCTGGGAATCAGGGCTGGGAAGGGGAGTGGGGGGGTGACGGCTGTGATCGCCCAGCTCTGGGCGCTGGGATTTT
>NW_020447257.1:5556-8682 GCF_003343035.1 Apteryx rowi
GGCGCCGGGAAAGGGACCGTCCCGTGCAAAGGGAGGGACGTGCGGGCACGCGTGTTTGCGTGCACGCGCGTGTGCGGGTACGGGCCCACGCGGGTTTGCGTGCACACGCGCGCGCACGGGTGTGCGCGTGCACAGGAGGGTGCCCGTGCGAGCACGCGCCCGGCGGCCGGTGCCCGCGACAACAGTGACGCTCGGTGACCGGCGGCTGAACTGCAGCGCCGGCGCGGGGACGCAGGCTGCGGGTGGCCCTGGGGACACGATGGGATGTGACATAGGGGGCCCTGGGGACATGATGGACCATGCTGTGGGTGGCACTGAGGACACGATGGACTGTGCTGTGGGTGGCCCTGGGGACACGATGGGCTGTGACACAGGGGACCCTGGGGACATGATGGACCATGCTGTAGGTGGCACTGAGGACATGATGAACTGTGCTGTGGGTGGCCCTGGGGACACGATGGGATGTGACATAGGTGGCCCTGGGGACATGACAGGCTGTGCCGTGGGTGGCACTGGGACATGATGACATGTGACATAGGGGGCCCTGGGGACATGATGGACCATGCTGTGGGTGGCCCTGGGGACACCAGGGGTGGTGACATAGGGGGCCCTGGGGACATGATGGACCATGCCATGGGTGGTTGTGGGGACATGATGGGCTGTGACATAGGTGGCACTGAGGACACGATGGACCATGCTGTGGGTGGCCCTGGGGACACCAGGGGTGGTGACATAGGTGGCCCTGAGGACATGACGGACCATGCTGTAGGTGGCCCTGAGGACACCAGGGGTGGTGACACAGGGGGCCCTGGGGACATGACGGACCACGCCGTAGGTGGCACCGAGGACACGATGGCCCATGCCATGGGTGGCCCTGGGGGACACGACACCTTATTTACTGCCTCCCTTGCAAGCGCCGGGGATTTACCAGCGACGTCCTGTTCTTCATCCTTTGCCTTCCCGATGATTTTCCCTTTCGGATAAATGCAACCACCCTTAGATCCCTCCCAAAATCATATCACCTGCCTCTTGGCTCCAGGATATTTCGCTGCGGCTGCTTGCGGCCAGCAAAATTTTCCAGTGGGGCCAAAAAAATGAGGAGACGCTTCCCTGGAGGGAAATATCCATAGGGCATCTCTCCTTTCCCTCCCGTCCTTCGCTTTCCCTTGCATGGATGAAGGGCGGCTGAACCCGGGAATTAGCCAACTTATTTTTCCCTGGGGCAAAATTCCAGCTGGGGTCGGGATGCTGGGGATTTCCGCCGGAAAACCCTCTTGGCCTCCCCGTCGCGCCCAACTTGGTGTCGCCTCCCCCGGGCCAGGCTCGGGGCCGCATCCGGAGGACGCGCCGCCCCGCATCGTGGAGCACCCGGCCGACCTGCTGGTGTCGCGGGGCGAAGCGGCCACGCTGCGGTGCCGGGCCGAGGGTCGCCCCGCGCCCGCCGTCCGGTGGTACCGCGACGGCGAGCGGGTGCCCACGGCCAGCGAGGAGCCCCGCTCGCACCGCACGCTGCTGCCCGGCGGCTCCCTCTTCTTCGCCCGCGTCCTCCACGGCCGCAGGGGCAAGGCCGACGAGGGCGTCTACGTCTGCGTGGCCACCAACTACCTGGGCGAAGCCACCAGCAGGAACGCCTCGCTCGAGGTGGCCGGTAAGCGGCGGCGACGTGCGGCGCCTCGCGGAGGCCCGAGGCCACGGGGATGGGCTGGTGCCCGAGCGAAAGCCACCGCGAGCTCAGGGCGATGCACGGGGAGGTGTTTCCGGGAGGGGGAGCGGACCCATTTCGCAGCAGGGAAGACTGAGGCTGCCGTCTCCCGTTCCCCCCACCCCGGGGCAGTGCTGCGGGACGATTTCCGGCAGGCGCCCAGCGACGTGGCGGTGACGGCGGGCGAGCCGGCCGTGCTGGAGTGCGTGCCGCCCCGCGGCCACCCCGAGCCCAGCGTCTCCTGGAAGAAGAACGGCGTCCGGCTCAGCGACGAGGACCGGCGTCTCGCGGTGAGGAGGCGGTGGGGTGGCCGGCGGCGGCGTGCATCCCCCCGCCGCCCTCCGCCCCGCCGTCATCCCAGCCCCGCTTCTGGCAGATCCGCGGCGGGAAGCTGATGGTGGCCAGCGTGCGCAAAAGCGACGCCGGCGCCTACGTCTGCGTGGCTGCCAACGCGGCGGGCGAGCGGGACAGCGAGCCGGCCGAGCTGGTGGTCCTCGGTGCGTGGGCGCGGCGGTGGCGGCGGTGAGCTGGGGACGCGGCGCCGGTGCCACCGGGGGGGGCTCACGGCAGGCTCCCCGCAGAGCGCCCCGTCTTCAGCAAGCGGCCGCTCGGCCGGGCGGTGCTGGCCGAGGCGACGGCTGAGTTCGCCTGCGAGGCCCGGGGTGACCCGCCGCCCGCCGTCCGCTGGCGCAAGGACGACGGCGAGCTGCCGCCGGGAAGGTAAGCGGAGCGGCGCCGGGGACTGGGGACGCCGGCGCGGAGGGCGCTGCGTGGCGGCGTCCGCGCTGCAGCCGGCGTCCTTGCCGTGCGCTGGCACCTGGGCTGCACGTGGTGTCCGTGCTGTATCCGGAACTTTGGCTGTGTCCGGCATCCTTGCCGAATGCCAGCATCCTTGCTGCATACAACATCCTTGCTGCATGTGGTATCCATGCTGCATCCAGCATCCTTGCTGCATGCCGGCATCCTTGCTGCATTCAGTATCCATGCTGCATCCGGCATCCTTGCTGCATCTGGCATCCTTGCTGCATGCCGGCATCCTTGCTGCATCCAGCATTTGCGCTGCATTCAGCATCTTTGCTGCATGCAGCATCCTTGCCATGTGCTGGCATCTTTGCTGCATCCAGCATCTGTGCTGCATCCGCTGTCCTTGCTGTCTGCCGGCATCCATGCTACACCCGGCATCTGTGCGGCATCCGGCATCCTTGCTGCATCTGACATCCATGCTGCATGCAGCATCCTTGCTGCATCTAGCATCCTTGCTGCATCCGACATTCTTGCTGCATCCAGCATCCTTGCTGCATCCGGCATCCTTGCTGCATGCAGTATCCATGCTGCATCCGGCATCCTTGCTGCATCCGACATCCATGCTGCATCCAACATCCTTGCTGCGTGCAGCATCCTTGCCATGTGCTGGCATCCTTGCT
>NW_020447257.1:9722-12787 GCF_003343035.1 Apteryx rowi
TCTCTGCGGGGTGATCCCTTCCTTCCTTCCTCTTCCTCTTCCTCCCCATGGCGGCAAGGCCGGGCAGCGTGGGAAAAATCAGTGCTTCCTCACTTGGAGCATCTCTGCGGGGTGATCCCTTCCTTCCTTCCTCTTCCTCTTCTTCCTCCCCATCACAGCGAGGCCAGGTGGTGCGGGAAAAATCAGTGCCACCTCACTCGGGGCCTTCCCTTGAGGAGATCCCTTCCTTTCTTCCTCCTCCTCTTCATCCCCGTGGCAGCGAGGACAGGTAGCGTGGGAAAAATCAGTGCTGCCTCACTCAGAGCGTCTCTGTGGGCAATCCCTTCCTCTTCCTCCTCCTCCTCTTCCTCCCCAGCACAGGAAAAATCAGTGCTTCCTCAGTCGGAACATCTCCGTGGGGCGATCCCTTCCTTCCCCCTCCTCTTCCTCCCCATGGCGGCAAGGCTGGGTAGTGCAGGAAAAATCAGTGCTGCCTCACTTGGAGCATCTCCGCAGGGCGACCCCTTCCTCTTCCTCCTCCTCCTCCTCTTCCTCCCCATTGCAGCCAGGCCGGGTGCCGTGGGAAAAATCAGTGCTGCCTCACTCTGAGCATCCCCATGGGGCAATCCTCTTCCTCCTCCTCCTCCTCCTCCTCCTCCTCTTCCTCCTCCTCGCCAGGGGGCCCGGGTGACGGCGCCTTTCCCCCCGCAGCCGCCGCCGAGCGCCTGCCGCCCGTCATCCGCCGGGGCCCCGGCAACCAGACGCTGCCGGCGGCGGCCACGGCGCGGCTGCCATGCCGCGCGGCCGGCAACCCCCTGCCCACCGTCCGCTGGCTCAAGGATGGCCAGGCGCTGGTGGGCGCCGAGCCCCGCGCCACCCTGCTGGAGAACGGCACCCTGCAGATCACCGGCCTCCGGGTGAGCCCCCCCCTGTCCAAAACGCTCCCCCTGCTCCGTGCGGTGCGGCGTCTCGCCGGGAGCGTGGGAAAAAACAAGGGAGCAGGTCGGAGGTGAGACGGTTTGGCGACACCTTGCAGGTGTCGGACTCGGGGCAGTATGTGTGCGTGGCGGCCAGCTCGGCGGGCGAGACGCGCTGGAGCGGGGCGCTGCGGGTGCAGGAAGGTGAGCAATGGGCGCCGGCGGTGGCGGGTCGCTCCGCCGGGTGCGGTGGCGGTGGTGGCAGGACGCTCAGGCGCTCGGTGCCCCGCAGGCGCCAACACAGCGTCCCCCGTCCCCGGCGTCCTGCCCGCGCCCCCCTCGGCGCCCCGCGTCACCGGTGTCACCGAAAGCACCGTTGCCCTGGCGTGGGACGGCGGCTGGCAGAGCGGCGCCGCCGCCGCCACCTCCTACGTCATCGAGGCTTTCAGGTACCCGCCGGCGGCGGCAATGCCCGCTCGGGATTTGGGGTGGTGGGATGCTGCGGCTCAGCCCCCCTCCCCGTCCCCCTCTCCGGCAGCCAGTCGTCCGGCGGCGCCTGGCGCACGGTGGCCGCCGACGTCAAGGCGCCGGCGCACACGGTGAGCGGCCTCGAACCCGGCGCCGTCTACCTCTTCCTGGTGCGGGCGGCCAATGCCTTCGGGCTCAGCGACCCCAGCGCCGTGTCAGAGCCCGTCCGCACCCGCCGGCCCCCCGGCGCCAGCCCGGAGCTCGCCCGGGTGGCCGTGCGCCTGCAGGAGCCCCTCGTCCTCCCGCCCGGCGCCGTCCGCCTCACCTGGACCGTGAGTATGGGCATGGCACCGGGGCGATGCCGGTGGCGGGGCGGTGCCGGCGGTGGGGTGATGCCAGCGGTGGGGTGACACCGGCAGCTGCAGTGATGCTGGCAGCTGGGGTGATGCCAGCGGCCGCAGTGATGCAGGCAGCTGCGGTGATGCAGGCAGCTGGGGCGATGCAGGCAGCCACGGTGATGCCAGTGGCCACAGTGTTGCTGGCAGCTGCGGTGATGCAGGCAGCCGGGGTGATGCAGGCAGCCGTGGTGATGCAGGCAGCCGCGGTGATGCGGGCAGCTGGGGTGATGCAGGCAGCCATGGTAATGCAGGCAGCCGGGGTGATGCAGGCAGCTGTGGTGATGCAGGCAGCCACGGTGATGCCAGTGGCCACAGTGTTGCTGGCAGCTGTGGTGATGCAGGCAGCCGGGGTGATGCGGGCAGCCACGGTGATGCAGGCAGCTGTGGTGATGCAGGCAGCCATGGTAATGCAGGCAGCCGTGGTGATACAGGCAGCTGTGGTGATGCAGGCAGCCACAGTGATGCCAGTGGCCACAGTATTGCTGGCAGCTGTGGTGATGCAGGCAGCCGGGGTGATGCGGGCAGCCGTGGTGATGCAGGCAGCCGTGGTGATGCGGGCAGCCACAGTGATGCAGGCAGCTGAGATGATGCAGGCAGCCACGGTGATGCAGGCAACTGGGGTGATGCGGGCAGCCATGGTAATGCAGGCAGCCATGGTGATGCAGGCAGCCGCGGTGACACCGGCAGCCACGGCGATGCCAGTGCCTGCAGTGATGCCGGTGGCCCCGGCGGCACCGGCTCCGTCGCCCGCCTCTTCCCGCAGGTGGACGGCCCGGCGGCGCTGCTGCGGGGCTACCGGGTGCTGTACCGGCGGCGCGGCACCGGCAGCGCCTGGGAGGCGCGGGACGTGGCGGGCGCCGGGCAGCGCGGCGCCCTGCTCACCGAGCTGCGCCCCGGCCAGGAGTACGAGATCAAGGTCCGGCCCGTCCCCGAGGGGCCCCGGGGCGCCGAGAGTGCCGTCCGCGCTGTCCGCACGCCTGAGGCAGGTTGGTGGCTCGGCGGCGGGTTCGGGCGCCTCCGGGGTCCCCGGCGCGGCGCTGAGCCCCGCGTCTCCCTCGCAGCGCCCAGCGCGCCGCCCCGAGCCGTCCGCGTGGCCCCGCTGGGCGACGGCATCGCCATCTCGTGGGAGCCACCGCCGGCCGGTGAGCAGAACGGCGTCATCCAGGATTACCGGGTAAGGCCGGGGGGCGGCGCGCCGATGCCGCGGGCCACGGGCCGCCGTCACCGCTGTCACCCGCTTCCGTCGCCGCAGATCTGGTGCTTGGGCAACGAGAGCCGCTTCGACCTCAACGCCAGCGTGGAG
>NW_020447257.1:14472-28051 GCF_003343035.1 Apteryx rowi
GTCGCCGCCGGTGCCTACCCCTGGCTGGCGGATTTGTGGCCGGCGCCCGGCGCCCCGTGCCTGGATGCGGCCGCCGACAGCCGCTGCACCGGCGAGGCGGCGGCGGCGTGGGAGAAATTCGGACCGTCCGCTGCCGCCAGGACCTTCTCCCGGCCCCACCACGGTAGGGAGGCACCGGGAACGGGGGGGGGCGACGGGCGACGCGGCGGCGGCATCGGCGGGGCGCCCCGAATCCCCCCCGTGCCTCCCCTCCGCAGGGGCGGGCAAAGCTGTGGGGAAAGCGGTGCAACCGCCGGCGCTCAGCTGGCCCGAGCTGCTGCCCCCGCCGCCCTCGGCCAGCGAGCTGAGCCAGTACGAGGAAGAGGAGGAGGATGAAGAGCTGGCCAGCAGGTGAGTGCAAGGCACCGGAGGCGGCGCGGTGCCCGCCGCGGCGCCCACCCCGTGCCGCCCTCCCCTGCACAGCTCCGGGCTGGAGGACTGGTGCCCGCCGCTGCCCGAGCGTGGCTACGCCGCCGGAGACGCCGCCGGAGACACCACGGAGGAAGGCTCGCCGCCCGCCACCCCCTCGCCCGCCGGCTCCTGCGGGCGCCAGTCCACCGCCACGCTGACGCCCTCGCCCCGCGCCGAGCGCCGCGCCGCCGACCGCATCCCCCGGCTCCGCGACTTCGACGGCCGCCGGCTGCCCCGGTAGGAGATGCCGGGCGCCGCGGCGGGAAGGTCGTGGGGTGGCCGTGCCCTCGCCATCTGGCTGGTGCCGTCACGGTCCGGCCATGCCATCGTGAGCCGGCTGTGCCGTGGGGGTCCAGCCGTGCCATCGGGATGTGGCAGCACTGTCACGATCCGACTGGGCTGGCGGGGTCCAGCTGTGCCATCGTGATTGGGCAGAGCCATTGCGATCCAGCTGTGCCGTAGCGATCCAGCTGTGCCATCATGAGGCAGCAGGGTCATTGCAATCCAGCAGTGCCATCATGACCCAGCTGGGCTATCATGATCCAGCTGTGTCATCACGATATGGCAGTGTCATTGCGATCCAGCTGTACCATAGGGACCCAGCTGTGCCATATCGATCCAGCTGTGTCACCACAAGCAGGCACAGCCTCTGCCATCCAGATGTGCCAATAGGATCTGGCCATGCCATTGCTATCCAGCTGTGCCATCCCAATCCAGTTGTGCCATCAAGATCTACTAGTGCTGTTGTGATCCAGATGTGCAGTCATGATCCAGATGTGTAGTGTCTGTCCGGCAGTGCCATCACGATCCAGCAGTGCCATCGTGGCCTGGCAGTGCCATTGTCATCCGGCTGTGCCATTGCAATCCAGCTGTGCCGCCCTGACCTGGCCATGCCACTGTCATCCAGCTGTGCTATTGCGACCCAGCCGTGCCATCACGACCTGGCAGTGCTGTGGCAATCTGGCCACGCCGTCGCGATCCAGCTGTGCTATCGCGATCCAGCTGTGCCCTCGCAGTCCGGCCTCGCTGCGCCCGGCACGCGGGAGATGCTGGTGTGGCCGTGGCCCGCTGCCGGCTCCCGCTTCGCCCTGCTTCCCCTTCTTCTCCCGTTTGCCAGGAGGCCACCAAACGGCGCCAGCACCCTGCCGCGGGCACTGAGCCCCGGCACCGGCACCGAGGACGGCGCTGAGAGCCCCGCGCCCCGCGCCCGGCGTGACCCCGGCCACGATGGTGGCTGCTCACCCGGCCTCGGCGAGCGCCGGGGCTGCGCCACCGCCTCCATCTCCGCCGCCCTGGTGCCGAAAAGTCGCCCAAAGCCCAAATCTGGCCGCTACCGGCGGGATCAACAGCCAGCAGGTGAGCAGGGATGAGGATGAGCCCAAGGGTGGCGAGGCCGAAGGCACCGGGCGCTCACGCCTCTGCTCCACCACAGACCTGCCGCCGCCACCGCTGCCGCCGCCGCTGGCCGAGGACCCCAGCGTCCCCTGTCCGGGAGCCGCTGCCGCCGCCTCGCTGGAGCGCCGCCCTGCGCCGGACCCCGACGGTAACAGCCGAAAATGGTGTTTCGCCCCCGCTGCGGCGCTGGCGTGCAGAGCCCCGACCCCTCTCCTTTCCCTCGCAGACGTCGTCCCCTACGGCAAACCCACCTTCCTCACCTCGTCCCGTGGCTCGACGGGCTCCCGAGGCCACGGCTCGGGGCGCAGCCGGACGCCGGGGGACCGTGGCGAGGTGACGGGGCACGGGGCGGGTGCCGGCAGCCTGCCACCGCTGCCGCCCTCACCCCTCTTTTCCTTCCCCTCCGCAGGAGATGAGATGAAGGCGCCAGCGCCGGAGCAGTGCACGGCCCGAGCCGGCGTGGGAACGGGGCCGCGGGGGAATGATTTTTAATTTAGGACCGGCTTCGCCGAGAGCTCGGTCCCTTGTAAATAGGTTTTTGCGGAGCCAGCGGGTGTAGCGGGGTGGGCGAGGGAGGGATGCGGACGGTCTGGAGCGACGCGGATGGTCTGGAGTGATGAGGATGGTCTGGAGCGATGAGGATGCTCAGGAGCGATGAAGATGCTTGGGAGGGATGAGGATGCTCGGGAGCAATGAGGATGCTCTGGAACGATGAGGATGCTCAGAAGGGATGAGGATGCTCGGTAGGGATGAGGATGCTCAGGAGGGATGAGGATGCTTGGGAGCAATGAGGATGCTTGGGAGCGATGAGGATGCTCGGGAGGGACACGGACGCTCGGGAGCGATGAGGATGCTCGGGAGGGACGCGGATGCTCGCCGAGGACGGATGCCCGCCCAGCTCCGCCCCTCTTTCCTGTCCTCTTTTTGCTGGCGGAAAACGCCTTTTGTAAAACGACCAATAAACCCAATTTGTTAAGCAGTGCCGAGCGGCTCGGGGCCCCGTGTTGCATCCCGCGCCGGCTCTCTGTTTCCGCCGGGAAGCGGCTCTTTATTGCCAAGCCGTGCGCGGGTTAGTAGGCGGGAAAACACGGCCGGGTTAGTAGCGGATGAAGAAATTGGAGCGGGAGCGAGTCCGTGCCACGGCGCTGGCCGTCCTACACCCTCCGCGCCGATGTCCCTCTGCTCCTCTCCCTCCCGGGTCCGGCGGCGGCGTGCGGGACTCCGAGCGCTGGCACGGCCCAGGGGCTGCCGGCCGCCAGCCCGCGGGAACCTGGAAGGGGAAAGGATTTTTCGGGATGCTGTGTCACCCCAGAGGGAACACTGGCATGTCACCGAGGGGTGGTTGTGGCAGCGTAGCTGGTTCCCAATGGGTGCTGGGATCCCGGATTTAGCCCAGTTGGGGGGTGCCCATCACCCCGCCATCGGGGCGCCGCCGTGCCCAGCCATCGCTCACCGTGCTGTTGATGCGGGAAGGCCCAAGCCGGGCTCGGCGCCGCCTTGTCCTCCTCCGGCTTCGCCCTCCAGCCTGGCTCGGCCTCCAGTGCCGCCATCCAGCCCCAGGCGGGCCGCAGCGGGCCCTCGAGGAAGAGGAGTCCCTCCGAGGGCGAGGAAGGCAGGGAGAAACCTGCCGGGAAAACGCTCCATCTAAGCCCATCCGCCCCCCTCCCCCCCCAAAAAAATTTCCTCGGCGGGGACGGCTCCCCGCTTGGCCAGGAGGTGCTCACCCGCGTCGAGCCCCTCGTCGTCCTCATCGTCGCGGCCGAGGCTGAAGCAGAGGCTGTCGACGGCCAGGGCCAGGGCGCGGGCGAAGTCGGCGTCGGCGAGGAAGGAGCCGTCGGAGGAGCTCACCAGGCTGCAGCGGGCGCTGGTGAAGTTTTCCTCCGAGACGGAGCCCCAGCCGTTGAGCAGCGAGCCCGCCGCCGTCCGCTCTTCCTCCTCCTCCTCTTCCTCGGGGTCGCCCAGCTCAGAGGCCGGCGGCCCGCAGATGTAGCCGTAGGTGTGCGGCGGCGAGAAGGGCCGCGGTGGTGGCGGCGGGGGGCTGCGGCGAGACGGTTCCCGCCGCGCCGCGCTCCCGCCCCGCCGCCCCACATCCGACGGCCTGGAAGGAACATCCTCGGCCCGCTCCAGGGATTCGGCCACCCGCTCCGGCGTCAGGACGCTGTCGCCGTCGTCGCTGAGCGATGGCGACGGCGAGAGGCGGCCGGCGGCCGGCGGCCCCGGGGACCTGCGGGCGCCGTGGGAAAATCCTGCCGCTCGTTCCCGCGCCGCGGCCGCCGTGGGAACATCCGGCCTGGCCGCTCCGTAGCACCCGCTGCCCTGACCCGGGTTGGGGGGGGACTCACCGGGTCGGTGGGTGCCGGGCGCGGGGTGGCCCCCCGGGGGTGGGGGAGCCCAGCGAGGCGCTGCAGTGCCGCGGTTTTGGGGAGCTGAACGCCGGCGGCGGGTCCGGGACGGCTCCTTGCGGGGGGACGGGGATGGAGGTGGCGGTGTCACCGCGGACGTCCCCACCCTCGAGGTGGCCCCGTGGGGTTGAGGGTGCCCCTCGCCACCCCCTTCTCCCCAACCTCGCTCACCGGTCGGCACTCCGGGGTGACCCCCGCGGTGGCAGGGGGGGTCGGGGCAGCTCCTGGCCTCCCCGGGTGGTGGGACCCCATGGAGGATGCCGGGGTTGGGGGACCCGTGGTGGCCTCGGCTCGGCTCCTCCGAGGACGGTGCTGGCGGGACAAGAAGGGCAGGGCCGGGCACCCGCGGGCGCCGGACCCCCTTCCCCGGTGAGGGGCCGCGGGGGCGACCCACGTGCCCCCCCCTCCATCCTCGGTGCCATCCCGCCCCAGCTCCCTGCTGCCGGTGGAGCAGGTCCCGTGGCCCCTGGTGGGGGTCCCACGCGCCCTCTGTGGGTCCCATGCCACCATGGGGGGGTCCCATGGCACCCGGCGTGGGTCCCAACCGCCCTCTGGGGGTCCCGCAGCACCATGGTGGGGGTCCCAGGCCCCCGGGGTGGGAGGTCCCGCAGCACCATGAAGGGCTCCTGGGCACTGGGTGAGGGTCCCAGCCACCCCGTGTGCGTCCCACGACACCATGGCGGGTGTCCCAGACACCGGGTGGGGGTCCCACAGCACCAGGCAGAGGTCCCAGCCCCCCCTGTGTGGGTCCCATGGCATTGGGTGGGGGTCCCACGGCACCATGGAGGGGTCCCAGACTCCTGCGCACGTACCACCACACTGGATGAAGGTCCCACGGCACCATGGAGGAGGTCCTAGACCCCCTGTGTGGGTGCCACTGCACCGAGTGGGTGTCCCAGGTCCCACGGAGGGGGTCGAGGGCCCCATGGGAGGGGTCCCGGACCCCCAGAGCCGGGGGGACTCACTGGTGTCACTCCAGAGGAGGTGGCTGCTGAGGCTGCTGCTGCTGCCGAGGGTTTTGGAGCCGGAGGTGGATTTCCAGGTGTCCGAGAGCCAGGGCGAGTCACCAGCCTCCAGCCTGCGGGGCCGAAGCACCGTCAGGGTGTCACTCCTGCCACCCCGGGGTGCCCCGGCCACCGGCCCCTTCTCCTTGCTCACCTCTGCCGGGCCACCGTGTCCTCACCAGCGCAGCGGCACAGACCTGTGGAGATGGTCGCGGTGGTGCCTCCAGGGTGGCACGTGGCAGGTGCCGAGCCCAGGGGGTCCCCGCCGCTGCCACCGACCCTCCCTGCTCACCTTTGCCGCGGGGGCCGCCGGCGCGGCGCTGGCACAGGTAGATCAGGAAGGCCAGGAGGGTCACCCAGAGCAGGGCGCCGGCGCCGGCGATGACGGCGGCCGAGGGCAGCGCCTCCGGGTCCTGCGCCACCACCTCCAGGAGTGGCTCTGCGGAGGCCACAGCGTTACCCCCCGCCAGGATGCGATGCCGCGGAGGGATCCCCTTCCCTGCACCCCGTCGCCTACCCGGGACGCCGCAGGTGACGTTGCTGGGCACCCCCAGCCCCGCGCCGTTGAAAGCTGCCACCTGGATGCAGTATGTGGCCCCGGGGCCCAGGAGGAAGGTTTCCAGGCGGCGGGTTCCTCCGTCCACTGTCCTGTTGGTGTGGTGGTGAGAGCCGTTGCCCAGGGACCAGACCTGCCGGGCACGGAGAGGGAACTGGCACTCACCCTTGCTTGTGTCCCATGCCACGCATGGGTGTCCCCTTGGATAGGCACCCCATCCTTGGATGGATCCTATTGGATGACCCCTTGGATGGGTCCCTTTGGGTAGACCTTCCTTGGGAGGTCACCTTGGATGGATCCCCCTGGGACAGACATCCATCTTGCATGGACCCCCTTGGGTGGATAGACATCCACCTTGCATGGACCCCCTTGGGTGGATCCCCTTGCATGGACCCTTTGGTCAGATTCCACACGGATGGACTCCTTGAATGGATCCCTCTTGGACAGACCCTCCCTTGGACTGACCACTCTGGATGGACTCCTTGGATGCCAACCCCCTTGGACTTTCCTGGATGGACCCTCTGCATGGACCCCCCTTGGAGGGACCTCCTAGGCTGGACCCCTTGGATGATCTCTTTGGATGGGTGCCCTTAGAAGGACCTCCTTGGATGGATCCCCTTAGATGGACATCCTTGGATGCCCTTCTTTGGATGGACCCTCTTGGATGGACCTCCTTGCATGGACCCCTTGCATTGACCACGTTAGATGGACCTCCTAGCATGTATCCCACAGCACGGGCCCCTTGGATGCATGTCTTGGATGGATCCCTCTTGGATAGACCCTCCCTTGGATGGACCCCATTAGATAGACCCGCCTGGATGAACCTCCTTGGCCAGCAGCTCCTGGTGCCTCCCCGGTGCCCCTAACCTTGTAGCCGCGGATGATGCCGTTGTGGGCGTCGGGAGGAGGTGGCTCCCAGCTCACGACCACGGTGCCGTTCCCCATCTCAGCCTGTCCCACGGTGACGTGCTGGGGCGCCGCGCTCGGCGCTGCCGAGACAGCGAGGCTGAGACCCCCCCCATGGCCCCCAGCTGGCCCCCATGCCCTTGGCATCCTACTGGGCGAGGGGTGGCCCCGGTCCCTCGCGCGCCCCCTGCCCGGAGCTACCTTCCTCGGGTATCCAGAGGTGCCTGGTGTTGCTGTCCAAGCCCTGGGCTCCCCTGGCGTAGGGCCGGACCTTGAACTCATACTTGTAGCCCCTCCGGAGCGCGGGGATGGTGGCGCTGAGCTCCCTGCCCGCATCACGCTGCGCCCAGGTGGTGCTGGCAGGGAGCAGGCAGCGGTACAGCACCGTGAAGCCCTCCGGCGCCGGCGCCGGCGTCAGCACCTGGAGGCGAAGGGAAGGGAGCATAACGGCACGGAGCTGGCGGCCGGGGGCAGGGGACGCTGGGTGGCTTCAGCCCCATCTGTTCCCCCCCTCCGCCCTGTCGCATCCCGGCGATGCACCAACCCGCCAGTGGAGCCGGACGGCGGCCGCGGAGGGGAGCGCGGTGCTGTTGTCCAGGTGCAGCCGCACGGCCAGCAGGTCCCGCGGCACGGCCTCCTGCCCACCCGTCTCTGGGAGGTCTGCGGGCAGAGGGAGGACTCGCGACAGCGCCGGGCAAGGCGTTGGGCTGCTGGCATCCCACCTGGGATAACTGTGCCTGGAGAGCCTGAAGTCTCCTTAGATGGATCCCCTGGGATGAACCCCCTGTGATGGAGCCCTCTTGGATGGACCCCCCTGGATAGACCCCCTTGACTGGACCACCCCCTCGATGCATCCCACTTGTTGGACCCCCCCCTTCGATGGATCCCTTTTGGGTAGATCTCCCTTTTATGGACCCTACCCTTGGATGAACCCCCTCCTCGGATGGACCAGCTTGGGTGGATCCCCTTTAGATGGACTCCCTTGGAGGGATCCTCCTTGGATCGTCCCTCCTTAAATGGACCCCATTGGATGGATTCCACTTTGATGGACCCTCTTTAGGTGGACCCCCCCTTGGATGGACCCCCCCTTGGATGGATCCCTCTTGGATGGACCTTTCCTTAGTTGGACCCCATTGGATGGATCCCTCTAGGATGGACCCTCCTCAGGTGAACCCTCCTTAGATGGACCCTCTTGGATGGATTCCTCTTGGATGGACCCTTCTTTAGTTGGACCCCATTGGATGGATCCCACTTAGATGGGCCTTCCTTAGATGGACCCCCCCCCCCCCGGACGGATACCCTTGGATGGGCCAGCTTGGGTGGATCCCCCTTAGATGGATGACCTAGAATGGACCCCCCTTTAGATGGACCCTCTTGGATGGACTCCCCTTAGATGGACCAGCCCGGGCAGACCCCCGCAGATGGTCTCCCATGGATGGACCCCACCCGGGTGGGTGCCGCCGCCACCTACCCTCCACGTGGAGGACGGCCGTGGCGGCCGCGGTGCCCAGCTGGCTCTGGGCCGTGCAGACGTAGGTGCCCGAGTCGGCGGGCGACACGGCGTAAAGGCGCAGCGTGTGCTCCCGGTCCACCTCGTGCCTGGGGACGCGAGCGCTCCCGTCAGTGTGGCGGGGGACGTGAGGACCACGGTGTCCCCCCGCCTTGGCCGGCACCTACCTGCCCCAGGGCAGGTCCCCGCGCTCCTTGTGCCACTGCACCCAGGGCAGCGGGTCGCCCTGGGTGCCGCACGCCAGCTCCACGGTGCTGCCGGCGGCCGCCGCCGTGTCGCTGGGGGGCCGCACGATGGCCGGCTTCTCTGGGGACGAGGCGGGTGACAAGGGGGGGGGTGAGACGGCGCCGGACACCCCAAAACCCAACGCGACCTTGCGGTTGTCCCCTCCGCTCACCCAGGACGGAGACCAGCGCCGGGCGGCTCTCCCGCTCGCCCGCTGGGTTGGTGGCCACGCACACGTAGGCGCCCGAGTCGCTGCGCCGCGCCGGGGCCACCCGGAGCTTCCCGCGGGACACCTGGGCGGCACACGGTGGGGACGGTCACGGCTGTCACCGTCCCCCCCTTCCAAAAAAATGCTGGTGCCCCACGCTGACGCTCACCTCGTGGCGCCCCGACGCCAAGTCGAGGGCGACGCCGTCCTTCTTCCAGGTGACGCTGGGCTCGGGGTGGCCCCAGGGGGCCACGCAGGGCAGCTCCAGCACTTGCCCCGCCGTGGCCACCAAGTCGCCGGGCTGCAGGCGGAAATTTTCCCGCAGGGCTGCAAGACGGAGAAGGCGTCGGGAAGAGCCGCTCGCCCCTTCCGGTGCCGGTGGTGGTGGCACTTACCGGCGACGGAGACCGTGGCGTTCCTGCTGGTGGCCGTGCCCAGGCGGTTGGTGGCCACGCAGGTGTAGACGCCCTCGTCGGCGCCCCGCTCGAGGCGGAGGAAGACGAGGGAGCCGCCGGGCAGCAACGTCCGGGGGGACCCGGAGTCATCCCGGCTCGTCCCTACGGGCTGCCCATCCCGGTACCAGGTGACCGCGGGTGCCGGGACACCGTCCGCCCGGCACCGCAGCGTGGCCGGCTGGTCCCCGCGCGCCGCCAGGTCCGACGGATGCTCCACGATACGCGGCGCCGCTTCGCCGGCCGGCGGCTGGCAGCCTGCGGGGGCGTGCGGCGAGCGCGTCGGGCCTCAGCGGCGGGACGACGCGGGTGTTGTCCCCCCCCCCCSCCCCAAATCCCATCTTGCACCCGTTTTCGCCACCCGCCGCAACCCTCCTGCCGCTGCAAAGGGCGAAGCCGGCCGCCCCCGCGGGCAGAGTTAAGGGGATTTTGCACCGCTGCGGTTCAGCGCTCCCGGCGGCAGCCGCCCCCCCTTCCCAAATCCGGGATTCCCGGCCCTGTTTTGTCCCCCCCACGGGGTGCACTCACCTGCCAGGCACAGCAAGGCGACACAGAGCCCCAGCCCCAGCGCCGCGGCCCGGCCGCCCGCCATGCCGACCCCGCGGGCGTCCCGCCGATGCCGACCTTCCTGTTTCCTCCCGGAGCCTCCGGGCCGGATCCGGGCCCTCCCTGGAGCAGAGCCCCAGCCAAGGACGGCCGCTGCTTAGCTTGCTTTTTGCAACACCCGTCCGCCACCCCCCAAATCCCCGTGCATCTCCCTACCCCCCCCCCGGGATCTGTCCTGACCTGCCTCCGCACCCCGAATTAAAGGGGGGGTTAAAAGCGATGCAAAGGGACCCCCCCCCCCCGTGCAACCCCGCGGGATCGGCTCTCCGGCGCGGTGACAATAGCCGGACGCAGGGCAGGAAGCGCCGAGATGGACGCGAGCAGCTCGGAGGGGCCGGGGCAGCGGGTGCCCTGCTAGGGGGGCACCCTGGGGCCCGCGGCGCCCGGAGGGAGCACAGCCTCGGGATGTGGGTGCATAATTTGGGGTGCGGGGCAGGAGGGGTGGCTGTGCACGGTGCTGGGCGCGTGCTGTCCTCCGTCCCCACGGCGCGTGGAGCTGGCAGTGCCCCACGGTCCGGCGGTGCACGGAGCGTGCACGTCCCATGTCCCACAGTGCGTGGAGCACGTGTGTACTGTGTCCCACGGTGCACATCCTGCACATCCCGTGTCCCCGTGGTGCACACAGTGTGCACGTCCCATGTTCCGCAATGCACACAGCGTGCACATCCCGTGTCCCATGGTGCATGGAGCACGCATGTACCGTGTCCCCGCAGTGCACAGAGTGTGCACATCCCATGTTCCGCAATGCACAGAGCGTGCACATCCCGTGTCCCTGTGGTGCACAGAGCGTGCACATCCCGTGTTCCGCAGTGCAATGATCATGCACATCCCATGTCCCCATGGTGCAGAGCGTGCACATCCCATGTCCCCACGGTGCGTGGAGCATGCACATCCCATGTCCCCATGGTGCAGAGCATGCACATCCCGTGTCCCTGCAGTGCACACAGCATGCGCATCCCATGTACTGCAATGCACAGAGCATGCACATCCCGTGTCCCCATGGTGCATGGAGCATGCACATCCCGTGTCCTACAATGCACATGGCGTGCACATCCCATGTCCCCACGGTGCACAGAGCATGCACATCCCGTGTCCTACAATGCACAGTGTGCACATCCCATGTCCCCGTGGTGCATGGAACATGCACATCCCGTGTCCTGCAATGCACATGGTGTGCACATCCCGTGTCCCCGCGGTGCACAGTGTGCACATCCCGTGTCCCCACGGTGCATGGAGCATGCACATCCCGTGTCCTGCAATGCACATGGCGTGCACATCCCATGTCCCCGCAATGCACACAGCATGCACATCCCGTGTCCCCATGGTGCATGGAGCATACACATCCCGTGTCCCTGCAGTGCACAGAGCATGCACATCCCGTGTCCTACAATGCACACAGCATGCACATCCCGTGTCCCCAAAATGCACAGAGCGTGCACATCCCGTGTCCCTGTGGTGCACAGCATGCACATCCTGTGTCCCCGCAGTGCACAGAGCGTGCACATCCCGTGTCCTGCAATGCACATGGCGCGCACATCCCGTGTCCCCGTGATGCAGAGAGTGTGCACATCCCATCCCATGTCCCTGCGGCGCACGCAGCTGCCCACATCCCACCACTCACCACGCCGGGAGCCCCCCAGGAATGGCTTCAGCCAAAAAAGCCGGAGGAGTGCGGAGCTCCCACCCCACTCCAGCAGGGAGCAGTGTGACAGCCCTCTGGGAAGCCATCAGTAGGGACCAGAGTGAACAGCGCACACGTTCTCAGCTGCCACCCTCCACTCGGAGGCCCTGTGCACCCAGGTCCCCTCTGCGCCCTCCCCCAGCACACAAAGGCACCCGCGGGTCCCGCCGGCCGGGTAGTACGTTTAGTTTATTGGTTAGTAGCGACCGCGGGGCCCGGCGAGCAAGGCCTTGCCCCCTGCACCCCGAGCGCCCCGGGGTGCCCCGGCACCCGCCCCAGGGCCCGGCGAGCTCGGCCGGCCGCTCTCCGCTTTCATCCTAAACCTATTTCCCGGTAAGGCCGAGGGGAAACGCAAACGTGCACGGGCGCAAAAAAACACAAACCGGGCGATTTTCACAGAAAATCCCGACGCGGCGGAGGGAAGGGACTAACTAGCGAGCGGGCGGCGAGCGGCGGGGCGCGGGGGCCGGGGCGGAGCTCGGTCGGGGCCTCGGGGCCCTCATTTCGGGGACGGGGCGCGCTCCGTGCACACGCTCTCTGCCCGCGTCGCAGGCATGTTCTGCCTGCGCGCTGCCTGCACGCTCCGGGCACGCTCTTTCCGCGTGCTCCTTGCGTGCTCCCTCCGCATGCTCCGTGCGTGCCCTCGTGTGCTCTGTGCACACTCTTTGCACGCTCTGTGCATACTCTCTGTCTGCAAGCTCCGTGCACGCTCTCTTGCACGCTCCGTGCACGCTTACCCTGCATGCTCTGTGCACGCTCACTCTGCACGGTCCATGCAGGCCCCTTGCAGGCTCCATGCATGCTCATGGCGCATGCTCGGCGCATGCCGTCTCCAGACGCTCCATGCATGCCCCCTTGCACGCTCCGTGCATGCTCTCTCTGCACGGTCCGTGCATGCTCTCTCCGTGTGCTCCGTGCATGCTCTCTTGCATGCTCCGGGCACGCTTTCTCTGCGCGTTCTGTGCACACTTTTTCCATATGCTCCGTGCACGCTCTCTCTGCATGCTACATGCACAGGCATGCCACATGCTCCGTGCGCGCCCTCTTGCATGCTCCGGGCATGCTCCCTCCGCACGTTCTGTGCCTGCTCTCTCCACATGCTCCGTGCCTGCTCTCTCCACACGCTCCGTGCATGCCCTCTTGCACACTCTGTGCCTGCTCTCTCTGCATGCTCCATGCTCGCTCTCTCTGCACGCTCCATGCACGCTCACACCACATGCTCTGTGCCTACTCTCTCCGCATGCTTCGTGCACACCCTCTTGCACGCTCCGTGCCTGCTCTCTTTGTGCGCTCTGTGCATGCTCACACCACACGCTCTGTGCACACCCTCTTGCAAGCTCTGTGCCTACTCTCTCTGCACACTCCGTGCACACCCTCTTGCATGCTCCGTGCCCGCTCTCTTGCAAGCTCTGTCACTGCTCTCTCTGTGCACTCCGTGCACACCCTCTTGCACACTCCGTGCACGCCCTCTTGCATGCTCCGTGCCCACTCTCTTGCAAGCTCCATCACTGCTCTCTCTGTGCACTCTGTGCACACCCTCTTGCAAGCTCCGTGCCTGCTCTTTCCACACACTCCATGCACGCTCTCTTGCACGCTCCGTGCCTGCCCTCTTGCATGCTCTGTGCCTGCTCTCTTGCAAGCTCCGCCACTGCTCTCTCTGTGCACTCCGTGCACGCCCTCTTGCACACTCCGTGCACGCCCTCTTGCACACTCCGTGCACGCTCTCTTGCACGCTCTGTGCACACCCTCTTGCAAGCTCCGTGCCTGCTCTCTCCGCACGCTCCATGCACGCTCTCTTGCATGCTCCGTGCACACCCTCTTGAAAGCTCTGTGCCCGCTCTCTTGCACGCTCCGTGCCCACCCTCTTGCAAGCTCCGTGCCTGCTCTCTCCGCATGCTCCGTGCCTGCTCTCTCCGCACGCTCCATGCATGCCCTCTTGCACGCTCCGTGCACGCTCTCTTGCACACTCCGTGCCCGCTCTCTTGCAAGCTCCGTGCCTGCTCCCTCTGCACGCTCTGTGCACGCTCTCTTGCAAGCTCTGTGCACGCCCTCTTGCACGCTCCGTGCCCGCTCCCTCCGCACGCCCCAGCCCTGGGCACACATGCTTTCCACGCGCTCCGCACACGCTGCCGCGGGCCATGCCAGCGCCCCGGGGCAGGGTGGAGGGGTGTGGGGGTGGGGGGG
>NW_020447257.1:28469-34614 GCF_003343035.1 Apteryx rowi
GCGTAGCCCGGTGCCGGCGGCTCGGCACCGCTCCGGGGTTCGCCGGGCGCCGCGTCCTCCTCGGCCTCGGGTGACTCCTGCAAAGCGAGTGGGTGGGTGGTGGGGTCGGCGATGGCGCCACGTGCTCGGGACGCCCCCGGTGCTGCCGGTGTCCCCGGTGCCGCCGGCTCACCTTGTCCTTGAGGATGTAGAGGGCCACGGGGTTCTTGCGGTCGGGCTCGGCACTGCGCGCGGCGGCCTCGGCTGCGGGGAGGCGAGGGCGGCTGTGGCGTCTCGTCCGTCCCCCCCGCTGCCACCAGCTGCCGTTCGGGGACGGGGTGCAGGGGAACGGGGGGACGGGGGCGCCCCGCGCTGCAGCCCAGCCCCAGCTCCGGTGGCAGGGAGGTGGGCGGCGAGGGGCCGGCTGCTATGGGGATGCTATGGGGGATGCTATGGGGACGCTTTGGGGGACGTGATGGGGGCCATTATGGGGACACGATGGGGGATGCAATGGGGACACTTTGGGGATGCTATGAGGATTCTATGGGGATGCTATGGGGATACTGTGGGGGATACTATGGGAGATGCTATGGGGGATGCAATGTGGGACACTGTGGGGGATGCAATGGGTGACACTATGGGGACGCTATGGGAGATGCTATGGGAGATGCTATGCGGACACTGGGGGGATGCCATGGGGATGCTATGGGGGACGCAATGGGAACACTATGGGGACACTTTGGGGATGTTATGAGGATGCTATGTGGACGCTATGGGGATGCTATGGGGGACATTATGGGAGATGCTATGGGGACACTATGGGGACGCTATGGGAAATGCTATGAGAGATGCTTTGGAGATGCTATGGGAGATGCTATGGAGACACTATGGGGGGGTGCTATGGGAACGCTATGGGGATGCCACGGGGACGCCACGGGGACACCTAGGCCCCCCCTGCCCTGCGCTCACCCTCGTGCTTGAGGTGCTCCTCGTCCTGCTCGGCGAACTCGGCGGCACCGGGCGCCTCCGCTCCCCGCTTGCCCCTGCCCCGGGGCGAAAGCCCGTCACCCGCCGGCCCCAAATTCCCGGCTCCGGGTGCCCAGCACCCGCCACCGCCAAACACCCCCCTACTTTTTGGAGGGCTTCCAGCAGGCGCAGACGGTCACCAGCGTGACGAGGAGGAAGATGCCGCCCGTGGAGAGGATGATGTAGAGGGAGCTGCGGCCTGGGGGAAGAGCAGCCATTGGGACCCCCGCGGCGGCGCGGTGGGGGAAGGAAGAAAAAACCATAAAACCCCCCAAATCGGAGCCGCCTCTGCGTGCAGGCGCCTTATCCTGACCCCATTTTTGCAGAACCTTTGCAAAGCGCCGGGGTCTTGCAACCGCCTCGCTGCAACCCGGCTAACCGCGCGCCCTGCGCGATGCACCAAATCCGGGCATCGACGCAAATGCAACGCCCCGAACGGTGCATCGGCGCCGCAATCGCGGCTGGAAGGGAAAACGCAGCCGCAAAAAAAATCCTCGGATGGTGCCGGGCGGCGATGCAAAAAAAAATCCGGCGCCGCTTACGGTAGACGGTGAGCTTGACGGGGACGCTGCGGCCCTGGCTGATGGGGTTCTCCACCAGGCAGCTGTAGACGTCGTCGTCGGCCATGAGGACGCGGGTGATGGTGAGCACCTTGTGGTCGGGCGAGAGCAGCAGGCGGGAGTCGTTGCTCAGCGGGCGCCCGTCCTTGAGCCACGTGTAGCTGGGCTTGGTGCCGTTCTCGTGCGAGCAGTTGAGCGTGACGTACTCGCTCAGCTCCAGCACCGTCGAGGACGCCACCACCACTTGCGGCTTCGACACGGGGACTGCGAGGGCGGGGAGCGAGGAGGGAGCCGCCCCAGAGGTGGGCGACCCCCTCTCCCCCCCCCGCCCCCCGAAAACACGGCCAGGGCTGCAAAACCCTTGCAAATAGCTCTTGCAAAAAATTGGTGCGTGCACGGCGCATCGCGCTGGTGCTTGCAGCTCCTTCCTGAACCTCCTCGTTGCATCCTGACGCCTCCTTGCAGCCCCTTCCCAAACCTCCCCATTGCATCCCGATGCCTCCTTGCAGCTCCTTCCTGAACCTCCCCGTTGCATCCTGATGCCTCCTTGCAGCTCCTTCCCAAACCTCCCCATTGCATCCTGATGCCTCCTTGCAGCTCCTTCCTGAACCTCCCCGTTGCATCCTGATGCCTCCTTGCAGCCCCTTCCCAAACCTCCCCGTTGCATCCTGATGCCTCCTTGCAGCTCCTTCCCAAACCTCCCCATTGCATCCCGATGCCTCCTTGCAGCCCCTTCCCAAACCTCCTTGTTGCATCCCAACACCTCCTTGTAGCCCCTTCCCAAACCTCCCCGTTGCATCCCAACGCCTCCTCACAGACCCTTCCCAACCCTCCTTGTTGCATCCCAACGCCTCCTCACAGACCCTTCCCAACCCTCCTTGTTGCATCCCAACGCCTCCTTGCAGCCCCTTCCCAAACCTCCTCGTTGCATCCTGACACTTCCTCGCAGCCCCTTCCCAAACCTTCTTCTTGCATCCCCACACCTCCTCGCAGCCCCTTCCCAAACCTCCCCATTGCATCCCAATGCCTCCTCACAGCCCCTTCCCAAACCTCCTCGTTACATCCCACCATCTCCTCCCAGTCCCTTCCCAAACCTCCCTGTTGAATCCCACTGCCTCCTTGCAGCCCCTTCCCAAAACTCCTCACTGCATCCCAACGCCTCCTTGCAGCCCCTTCCCAAACCTCCCCGTTGCATCTCACCGCCTCCTCGCAGACGCTTACTGTCCACGGTGAGGTTGATGGTCTTCTCGCCAGTGAAGGTGTCGTCGGTGATGGACACCTCCACCTCGTAGGTGCCCTCGTCGGCCAGCTGCAGCGGGCTGATGAGCAGCGAGCCGTTCTCCAGGATGCGGATGCGGTCGCGGTAGTCGGGCCGCAGGTTGCCGATGATCTCGGTGCCGATGGACTGCACCACGGTGACGGGCTTGTCGCGCTTGAGCTGCCACTTGACCACGGGCTTGTCGGCGCTGGCGCTGCTGTAGCGCACCGAGAGCAGCGCCGCCTTGCCCGCCGTGCCGCGCACCAGCGGCGCCGGGCTGGTGATGTTCACCCCTTGCAACAAGCCTGCCGACGAGAGCGGGCGTCCGGGGAGGACGTGCAACCCCCCCTCCCAAAAAAAGCATGAAAACATCCCCCCCCCTCATTGACCACCCCGGATTGATGCTCCGGAGCTGATCGTTGCAGCGACTGGCTGCATTTCCCGTGCCCGTGCATCCCGCGGTGGGGTGCAGGCAGCACCGTGTGCATGCAGAAATGCTTGCGATGCGGGTTGCATGCAGAAACGTTTGCACCGCAGGGTGCATGCAGAAACGCTTGCAACACGGCATGCATGCAGGAATGTTTGCACCATGGCGTGCGTGCAGAAGTGTCTGCACCACTGGCTGCATGCAGAAATGCTTGCAACACGGCATGCATGCAGGAATGTTTGCGCCATGGGTTGCATGCAGAAACATTTGCACCATGGTGTGCATGCAGAAACATTTGCACTGTGGCGTGCGTGCAGAAACGTTTGCACCGTGGCGTGCATGCAGAAATGCTTGCACAGTGGGTTGCATGCAGAAATGCTTGCACTGTGGCGTGCATGCACAAATGCTTGCACCGCGGCGTGCGTGCAGAAACGCACCCCCCGAAAGAGCAGGCACAAGCGGAAAACACGGTGCCGGGGCCCAGAGGACGCCCTCATTCCCGTATTTCACCCCTCGGCACCGCTTTCAAGCCAAAAAAAAAAAGGGCAGGGAGACGCCGCAGGATCCGCAGCCGGAGCAATCTCCGATTGAACCCGGCCCTTGCCCTGGGCTGAATTTCAAGACCCAAACACCAATCCAAAAAGCAATTTGCAGCCTTAAGGCAGCGTGTGCAAACCACCGGCGCAATTCAGCACGAGGCAAAAAACCCCCAAAACATCCCTTCTGCCCCCAAATCCGCTGCAAATTCCCGAGGCCGGATGCTGTCAACCGGCGGGCGAACAAGCCCCGGATTGACGGGAGGGCGAGCGGCAGCGCCCGGAGCGGCAAGAAAGGCTTTAAACAAGCCCGAAAGTCATGGGACCTATTGGTATGCAGAGCCCGTCCTCCTTCCCTGCAGGCTGCCCGAAAAAGAGAGGAAAAAAAAAAACAAGGATCCCGGTTTAAGGCCGCTTTTTTTGCATCGGGTCGTGCAAAAAAAAAGCCTTTTTTTTTTTTTTTTGCGGGGAAGGAGGCACCTTGGGGGCCCCTCGCGCCGCGGCGTTGTGCAAAGTGGGTGCTTCAGGGTGTCGGCGCCCGCCGCTTTGCACGGCCCTGCGCCGCCTCTTGCAATTTTTTTTTTAATTTTGGGGGGGCAAATTCTTTTTTTTGCAAATTCCCTTTTGCAAATTCTCTTTTTTTGCAAATTCTCTTTTTTGCGAACCTCTTTTTTGCAAATCTCTTTCTTGCAAATCTCTTTCTCGCAAATCTCTTTTTTTGCAAACCTCTTTTTTTTGCAAATTCCCTTTTGCAAATCCTCTTTCGCAAATCTCTTTTTTTGCAAATCCTCTTTCGCAAACCTCTTTTTTTGCAAATCTCTTTTTTTGCAAATTCCCTTTTGCAAATCTCTTTTTTTGCAAATTCCTTTTTGCAAATTCCTTTTTGCAAATTCCTTTTCTGCAAATTCCTTTTTTTGTAAATTCCCTTTTTTGCAAATTCCTTTTTGCAAATTCCATTTTTGCAAGTTACTTTTTGCAAATTCCTTTTCTGCAAATTCCTTTTTGCAAATTCCATTTTTGCAAATTCCTTTTTTGCAAATTCCTTTTTTGCAAGTAGTTACTTTCTGCAAATTCCTTTTTTGCAAGCTACTTTCTGCAAATTCCTTTTTGCAGATTCCTTTTCGCAAATTCCTTTTTCGCAAATCCCTTTTTTGCAAAACTCTTTTTTTTTTGCAATTCTTTTTTTTCTTTCCTTTCTTTCCTTTTTGCATCTTTCCCCCCTTCCCCCCCTCCACGCCCAGGCGGCTTTCGCGCGTGAATGCCCAAAGATAACGGCGCGCGCGCGGCCCGAAACCCTTTGCGAACGGCCCGCTTGGCCCCCGCCGCTCTTTTAACCGCTTCGGCCCGATTGCAATCCGGAGCCTCGGGGAGCTTTTTCCACCCGAAACGGCCGAGGCCACGGAGGCGTTAAAACGCTTCGGACCGTCGGCGTTTCCACCCTCCCGCCAGCTCGGAGCCACTTTTTTCCCCCCCTTTGCACCGTTCGAATCCTTATTCCCTTGCGGGAACCTTCCGAAAAACTCCAGGCTGCCGCTTCCAAATTTCTGGATTTTCCAGCTGCATCGATTTGCCCCCCCCCGAAAAAAATTCCACTTTTTCCCTGCTTGCTTCCCCTCCTGCAGCAAAAACGCCTCCCCCCTCCCAAAGTGGCTCCCGAAATTCCCCGCTCCCCCCGGCGCAAAAACGAATAAATGACTAAAACGGGCCGAAAAATCCCCCCTTTCGCCACCTTTGCGTTGCCTCGCCAGAAGGGGGGGGGGAAATTGGGAAAAAAGGTGGTTTTCGGCACGGGGGGGGTCGGAGCCGGTTGCACGCGACCCGTCCTGCCGCGGAAACCGGGAGCCCCCCTAAATTAGGAGCCGGTGGAGGGGGGAAGACGGCCGCGTCAGCGTTTCCCACGCCGCCCCCGTTCCCGTTCCCAGGCCGGCCGGGTGCCGTTTTTTTTCCTCTCCCCCCCCAAAATAAAAAGAGGCCACGCTATTCCGGTAAAAAAGAGTTAAGGCATAAGGGGGGTTAAGCTAAAGGTTAAACCCTTGGCAAAATGGGGGGGGGCTCCCCAAAAAGGGCTTTTCGGAAGCTGCACAAAAGCCGCCGGGGGGGAAAAAAACTTATATTTTTTGGGAGGGGGCGCTCAGATTTTTTTTTTCCCCTTTTTTTCCCCACCCTTTTTCCCCCCTTTCTTTTTCCCACCCCCCCAGGTGGGGTTTTTTTTGGGGGGGGGGGTCCCTACCTGCGTGCAGGGCCAGGAGGCAGGCGAGGGGCAGGAGGCGGCCGGACGCTCCCCGCATTTCGGCCTCGCTCGGCGCCGGGCGCCTCGGCCGCTCCGGGCACGTCCGGCGCCTCCGGCGTCGCCTCCGCT
>NW_020447257.1:37252-44371 GCF_003343035.1 Apteryx rowi
ACAACATGGGCGCCCCGCTCACGCGTCCCCTGCCCCTTCCCCAGGGCCGAGCCGGCGATGCCGCCCCCCGGCGCGAGACCCCCCCGGCTGAGCTGGCGGGTGCTGGCCGAGAGGAACCAGAGCGTGGCCCCCGTGGGCGTCTGGGTGGAGAGCGCTCCGGAGGAGTCCCGACGGAGCCTGGCCTTCGTGAGTGCCGTCTCCGGGCTGCCCCCGGCGCCGTCCGTGCTTCCGGAGCCTTTCCCAAGGCTCCTCCGACTTCTGCGACCGCGACCCCTGAGCCGAAAGCGAGCTTCATCTCCGAGTTTGAAGGCGGCCTGAAACACCGCTCCTAAAAAAAAAGAAGCGGATTTTATACTTATTTTTCAGGAGGGTCGCGGGAAAGACCCCGTGGCGCCCGCGTAGCCTGGGCAAGCCCACGATACCTCTCCGAATTGATTCCCCTTGACTAAGCTGTATTTTTTTTCAGGGAAAATCCGTCGATTTTTAAAAATCAATCAGGTGGGGGGGATCCAGCCTACGCTCTAATTGATGGTCATTAATCACTTAATTATTTGCCCTGTGCTGGAACTGTCTAGTTTCAACTTCTTGTCGCTCGATGTTGACTTTCAGCAAAGATAGCACGGGTAAAATCAGCTTTTTTTTTTTGCTCCCCCTGTGAATTTTTCTGCTCCCCCCACAACTTCTCGCTTTTTCCGAACGCGCTTTGGTTTGTCGGTGCTGATTTGGATGGTTTCGATGCCGATCTCCGCTGTACCCCGTTAGAAACACTTAAAGGAAGTCTCCGCTGATGCTTATCTCGGGGATTTCTGCTTTGAGGGTTATTACAAGAGGACTCGAAGTGCGTTAAAAATAGGATGATGAGTTCAGTCCCCTGTAATTAATGTCTAAACGTTACAGAAGCTCCTGCACTTCGGAGATGATTTATTTCCATATTGTAATTTCAATTCGGAAAGGGCGAGATAATGTATGGAAATGAACCATCTCCATATTCAGCACGACTCTGAGCTCAGCGCTGCAAAACTTCTCGGGGAACTGAAATCTTCCCGGGGGGAACCCGGGCGCTCCCGGCCGTCCGCTCCGAAGCTCGTGGTCCTCGCCGCGAGAGCTGAGCCTCGGCGGCGAGCGCGCTCGAAACGCCCGAGCGGCGCTCGGGTTTAACCTGGCGCGGCTTCGCCTCCCCTTCCGCAAGCCGGGCTTATCGCGCGGCGCGTTTTGTCGCGCGCCGGCGGTGGGAGACGGGGAGGGAAACGCGCGGTTGGGTGCGCTGGCGTTCCTTATCTCGCCTCGGGCCTCGCGCCTGCAGGTGCGTGCGAAGGTGCGCGGCGTTATCGGAGCTTATTTAATACGCTTTTATAGGCCAGGAATCCTGAATCGCCTCCTGAATCGGAATTGCTAATAACGGTGCCAGCAGGGAGAACGCCGAGTTGTTGATGGCATCTTCAGCGTGGTTTCACGGAGCTCTGACTTGCTTTTATTGTTAAGAGCGCAAACATCTCCGTGTTTCCATGCTTTAGTCGCTCGGGGTGGCGGGGCCTTGCTGTTAATATTCCTGAGAGCCGGTGGGATGCGGGGTGCATCCGACTCGTCGTTTCGAGGCTTGTAAACAGCATGTATCACAAAAACGCCATCCGATTCGTACCAGCCGCGAGCTCCTGCCCGACGGCGTCGCGCCGCTCGTCTCCCTTCGCGCCCTCGCCGGCCCCGTGAAGCGTGCTCGATGCTGAGCGACGTAAAACTAAACGTCTGGATTAATAAAACTAGAAGCGCGGTAGGTGGCAGGCTGCCTCCGCAAACCTCGCTGGTCGCTTTTTTTAAGCTTCCACGTAGATATTTCTTAATTTTTTAGACTCGAGCCCTCCGCTCCGTCCCCGGAGACTCGATTTCCTCGCTTTAGGCTGCGCTGTGGTTGCTCGCGGTGTGGCGGTGACAGCCAGGAACGTTAACGCCAGCTTTCTCGAAAACTTGGGAGCGTTAGTGGAATCGTTGGCCCGGCTTCAAGCGGGAACCTTGAAAACGCTGATTTTTAGGGCGGTGTTTTTAATCTTTTACTTCGGGTGGTAAAAATATCATCAGAGCGGGAGCCCTCCCTGCGCCGCGGTCCGTCGGCTACTTCCCCGACACGCTTCCAGCCTCGCTGTCGCACGGCGTTCAGCGGAAGAGCGGATGTGGGACGTCGTACACGGCGTTAATGGGATCGGAGGTCGACCCGTTGCGCTCTCATCCGGGCAGCGAATGTTTTGAGCATCCTTTCGCGAGAGCAGGGTCTAGGCCTTGCTGTGTTAGACCGCGTTTCTTTCTTCGTTCTTGCTGCGCGCGTTACGGTCACGGGAGGAAGCGTGTACGCTCTGCGCTGGGTAGGTCCACGCAGCGATTTCTGAGGCGCTGCCCAAGCCGTAGTTGGGCAAGTTTGGAACGAAACGTTGGCGTTAAGCGCCCGTTTGCTCCGGGTGCTGCTTGCCCAACTCGTGTACGCAGGTTTGGGGAGGGAAACCAGGAATACGAGCTCCACACTAATGCAGTGTAGCAAAAGTCCCGTGACATCTGCTCTCGCCCCCTTCTAGGCTTCAGCGTTTCAGGTTGAAGAGGAGCTGAAGGAGCAGGAAAGGGAGAAGGCGGCGAGCCTGAGGCGTTTCCAGGGAGAGGTGAAGCAGAGGGTGAATCAGCAAGTCCGGATGAGAAGAAAGCAGCAGCTGCAGAGATCCTACGAAGCGGTGAGCAAACCTCTGTCCCCGCCTCTTCCGAAAACATCGCACCCTCTGTAATTAAAAAAAACCCTTATAAACCCTAAGGCCAAGACGTTAATAAGAAAAAGCGAGGAAGCTTGCGGTTACGGCAGGTCCTGCGGCTCCAAATTGCGACCCCCTGAGCCAGATACGGCGTGACGTCTTGCCTTGCTCTAACCCCCGCGGGGCGTTAAGCCCTTTGCCTCCCCGCGGAAAGGTCGTCGGCTCTCTTGGCCGGCAGCTGGAGAGCAGAGTCCTGGTGCCCGGCGCAGAAACGCGTGGAGTTAAAAAATAGCCAGGCCGCAAAGCGTCAATGCGAACGTCTCCAAGTTGCGTTTGAGCAAAGCGATGGAGTAGCTGGTTTCTGCTGTTCCTTTCCCGGGGCAGTTTGTTAAACAGCTCGCAAAAGACACGCTTTGATGCTGAATCCCTTTTCCTGTTTCTCCCAAGCTTGTTTTAAATTAGTCCCCGAATATATTTAATCGTTCTGACTTTTCAACAACCACCGGTAAGACTTGCCGGGACCTCGCTGCGGAGCTAGAAGGCAGAGCGCTGAAATAGCAACGGTTTTGGACACTCATGGGGTGTCTGCGCTCTTTCCAGCGCTCCAAAAGCACGGCCCAGTAGGTATGTCCTCGTGTAACTCCGTTAGTGCTGCTCAAAACTGAACCATAACCACTCATGATGTCTCACGGCGCCTGCTGAAGAAGATCGTTGCTTTAGTGTCTTGTGCTGTAGCACGTAACTGCCCGGGAGCTTTTTGACCTCGGCTAGATCGATCGTTCCGGATCTGCCTGCGGCTTTTTATCTCGTGGTTTTTTTTTTTTTTTTGTCCCTGCAGGCAGAGAAGGAGAGCTGCGTTGCCCTGCAGTACTCGGACTCGGCGCTGCGCTTGACCCCCAAGAAGAACACGTGTGTCTTTCAGAGCAACCCCACCTCCGCCATCTGCAGCCCCCGTGCTCGCTCGGCCCCCGCGCGGCCGCTCGCCGAGCAGGAGCGAGGGCAGCAAAGCGAAGCCTTCCGGCAGCAAGCCGCCAAGGTGAGCGATTCCTGGCCGCGGCTCCCGAGCGTTTGACTTGTTCTCCGATTGCAAGGTCATTACTAGGAAGCTGGAGGATGCGGTGAACAGCTTTCCCACCTGGGGCGTGACAGGAGTTAACCTTCTTCGCATCTCGAACCTGCGTGTTGCGGTCTCCTGATCGCTGGGTTGAGAAGAAGCGAGCGTGCTTCGTGGAGGTGGCTCTGCGATATCGCAGCGGGCTTCCCCTCTCGAGTTAATCATCTCCGTACCTGCTTCGCCGTGCTGGTTGGTGGCGGTTCGAAATGGAAGGCGGGCGATACTTCTAAATATTGTGGTGGCCCTCCGTAGGGCACGTCAGGGCGTCAAAACCGATAATAGGTGTCTTCCGAGGATGCCGTGCTTGTACTCGACGCACCGCTTCTAGGCGCGGTAACTTTTTAGTAAACGTGCTGCGTGAATTTTTAGTAAACCGGTTGCAGCCCCTCTGCGAAATGAGCTGTTGCCGTGCTGCGACGTCCTGTCGGAGAGGAGGCACTAGGTGGTGCCACCTCCTTGCAGCTTGTGTTGTGCAGAATCGGTGTGTGGGCTCTTGAAGTCTTGAGAAACGCAGGTTAGGAACCCACTTAAGCTTTTTGACAGCAATAGTTATCGCTGCCTTCGATGTTTGATGAAGTACTTGGGTTCGCCTAGGAGTTAGAGTTATTCTAGTCGAGCTACCGCTTGCCTTTGGGCAGATGGATATCATTTCTGCCCGGATGGTAGGCGTGAGAATCAAGGATTCGGGACTTTTGGCACCTTAGGAGTGCATGAGCTGTAACCAAGCCCTTTACCATGCTTGGGTCAGGATTTGGAGGCATTAGGAAGCTGCGGAAGACATTTGGGATCACAGGTTACCCCGCTTGTGCGTTATATGTGTTTGAGAAGCAAATTTTGGGTGGAATCTCGCTCCCTTGGCAAAGCACCGAAGCTCTTGGTTCAAACAAGATGTGTTAGGAGCCTCTTCGGTGCAACTAGACTTTTTGGCGTAGCCCTCGCAGAAAGCAGCTGGTGACCTGTTGTCGTTTTTTTGTCTTTACCTTCCCTCTGACGGCAGCTTAGCGAAACCATGAAGCAAGTTCGTCGCCGGCTGGCGTCCTGCAAAACGGTGCCCGAAGGAGCAGGACCTCCCGAACTCCCCGGCGGCGTCTGGAGCGTCGGCGCGAGGCGAGATGTGAGTGAGGGCGGGAAGGTCCGACTCTAATCGGCGGCTCCGAAGCATAACGCGGTGTTTTCGGCAGAGGTAAAACAAACGGGGCTTTTGTGACCGGATCGGTAATCGGCCCGTGGATTTAAATGAACTGGGCCTGAGGGCTCGCTCCCATCGGACGCTTCCACCTCCGCTCTTATCTCTACTGTTCAAAGAAAGCGGCAGGATAAAGTAAAGGAAAACATCTCTGTTTGCAGAGACGGACAAAAGATAAGATAAACTAGGAAATAAGACTTCAAAAAAGCTTTAAAAGCTTTAGTTCATGATACGAGCCTTGGGAATCTGGGAAGAACGGAGTGATAAAGCCTCCTTTTCTGTGCGTTTACTTCAACAAACCCCAACAACTGTTTCCCTTGCATCAACCCATGTTTTACGCGGGTGGCGGAGATCTGGAGGGCTTTCCTCACCCCGGGCTGACTTCTGGGAGAAAAGCGGTGGTGGTGAACATCGCTTTCCTCCAAAGCGGTACGTAGTAGCCCGGTACGGAGGTTAGTCCCGAGCGCCCGACCTTTTGTGCCGTTGAACTCAATCGTGTCTGCGTCGCTTGGGTCCTCGGGAGCAGCCTTGTGTCCCAGGCAAATCTCGCGAGTACGATTCCGCTTTCTATGCGAAGGCTATTCGTAAACAAGAACAGCATTTTTGTCCCTCAACGGGTCCCGCAGAAACAGCGGCAGCGACCCAACCCGGTATTTTGTCTTGCTTTTTCTGGAGCCGGTTTGCCGCCCATCTTGCGATTCTTGGATCCTCTCTCTTTTCAGCTTCATCAAAGGTGCAGTAGATCTTGGCTGTTATCTAGAAGATGCTTTTTTTTTTTTTTTTTTTTTTACAAAGGGCTGGTCTGGCTCTTTCCCTTCTGCATACCGTTGGATTTCTGTTCGAGAAAGCCAGCTTTGTGGGGAAAAAAAGAGTCAGAGGAGCGGCGTAATTACGGGCTCAGAAATCTTGCGTGCGGTTCAAATCGCTAAATGTACCTTCTGTCGAAACCCTCGACGCGTTCAAACCGCTCGGCGAGACGGAGTGATTCAGTTCCTGGCTATTAGCGGCGCTGAAGCCTCGCATGAATAATACGGTGACCGCCCATGCGAGCCAGATGGTTAGGGAAGACGGTGAGAAGTCGCGGGCCGTGCGGCGGCGGAGTCCTGCGACAAGCGCCGTCCGCGGCAGTAAGAAACGGGGGGCTGGAGGCACCGTGGCCCAGCCCGTCCTTCCCCCCCCCTTCCCCGAAACTTGCTGCGCTTATTGTTTCTGAGAAACGTTAATCTACCTTCTTTTTCAAAACCTCTGACAAAGAGGATTTAATAGCTTCCCTAGGCAATTTATTCCAGGAGGGAATATCTTGATTAACTGCATTAGTCTGTTTTAATACTCCAAGACAGTAGGGGGAAGAAAAAAATCTCTAATGGTAATCTGAATCTTTCTTCCTGTAATAAATGCCTGTTTCTCCATATCCAGAGCAGATGGGACAAGGACGGCAGCTTGCGCCCTTCTCTTCAAACGCGAAAGGCTGCCGGAGACTTCTCGGCTCGAGCGTCGCCGCTGTAGCCTGCTACCTTGCCCTTTGCGTTTGTCCTGGCTGAATTGCTTTCCGTTTCTTTCCTGGCCTTTCTTTGGTGTGAACGCGGGCGGTTTTAGCCCGTTCGCAAATACTTCTGCAGCCTCACGTAGCTCGGGGGCATCTGCGAATGTAATCAAGGTATTTCTTTCTTCCATCGCCCGGGTTGTTAATGAAATTATCAAGTAGAGCCCGGTTAATACCTCCTCTCATCTTCTCAGTGAGCTACTGAGACGGACTCTGAATACCGGTTTTAATCAGTATTGCACCTCATTTATAATGGTTTCATCTAACACGTCTTTCCGTAGCGCCCTTACAAAAATGTGGAATTAGGCCATGTCAAAAATTAGGCTAAAATAGCGATGTCGTCTGCTGCGCGCTTGCCTGTGAGGCTCGTTCTCCTCGTCGCAGGAGGAATTTAAACCAGCTAGACATGGCTCGCTCTTGACGAGTTCACGTTGCTTGCTGCTTATATTGCCGTGTTGTAGCTGCTCATTTGCAGGATGATTTCCTCTTGGTTTTCCAGAAGTCAGAGCTAAGCTTTGGAGGCTAAAATCCCCGGCTTCTCCTCTTTAGT
>NW_020447257.1:44416-55190 GCF_003343035.1 Apteryx rowi
TTAAATAAACACTGCTTCTGCCCTTTGCTGCTGCTCTCTGGACCATCCTTGCTCTCTGCACGTTCTCAAAGGTGATCGTTAGCAGCTTGTGTGCCAGTGCTGGAGGTATCTCGGGACAGGTCCTGCCCAATAAAAAAAAAAAAATAATCCTCCGCTTCTGGGAATAATCTGACTTTTTCTTGCCAGTTCTACTCCAAGATTTTTCTTGCTGCTGCTATTTGCTCAGACAAAAGCATAAAACACTTTTTGGTTCTTTTCGGTGTCCTCTGATAGCCGTCCCTCTCCTGGAGCAGAGTCCTTCTCTAGCGTCTCTCACTAAAAGCATGATTTTTTTTTTTTCTTTTCCTTACCTTGACGTCTCTTGTTTCGCTTAGGGCTCTGGCCTTTTTGGCGCTTGTTTTGGGTTTTGTCCCCGCACGCTTGTGTTGTCTCCTACGTGATTCTTTTAGCAATGCGACCCGTGCTCCATTTCCTCGGCGCTCGCATTGATCGCGGGCACAAGAAGAGCTTGGGACTTGGCCAGGTTCGTGGTCTCACTACGCTTCGCGTCTTTCCGCCGCGGCGGGGTAGTTTTGCGCTTGTTCAATTAGCGTCGTTTAAAGGAGCTGCCACCTCTCCTTCAGTTCTGTTTCCCTCCCCCCACTTTTCTTTTTCTTTCTTTCTCTTTTTTTTTATTCTTCCCCTGAAGAGCTGCATTCCCGGAGATCAATAAACAAGAAGCCTGCGTTCCTGAAATCTCTGCCGTTCCTCTCGCCTAGAGATTTCTTTTGAGATCAAAAGCGTTCAAAGAGCTTGCCGGATGGTCTGTTCCCGGCTGCGTTTCCTTCCCGAGCAGATCTCCGCATGGTAATGGAGTGGAAATTACCTGTGCCGAGTTTCAGACGATCCCGTTCAAAGCCTACAGCCGCTTGGTAGACTGCTGTAGGTCCCCAGCACGACAGCACCCAAATTCTTTTCCCCCAGCTGATCATCGCCCAAAGATGTTCAGCAATTTCGTTTCCTTTTAACGGTCTGGGCTTCAGAGCGTCCTTAGTATTACAATTTTTACATTATTTCTTTCTACTCCCCTGTCCTTAGCTCTTCTGTGCCGTGTTTCTGCCGCTTTTTTCCGGCGTCTAAAGCGGTCACTGCCTCGACGCGCTGTCCTCCTCTTGAGCCGTCCTCTCCCTCCCGAACAATCCCGTTCTTCTGCCTTGCTGTCCCTTCAGCCGGCTGCGACGGGGAATAAAATCCTGGCTCGGAGCTTGCTTCTGGCGTTTTGGTTGTTAATTTGTAGGAAACAATCTGCTGCCTCTCAAAATATTGTTAACCGCAATCGAGTAGCCTGCCCACTTACCATCTGAGTGAGTACAGTGAGTCCTCGGGTGTCCCTCAAGAGATCCTACCCACCCCTAATCGCTGCAGTTGCAAAACAGAGTCTGGAGAGGTCTTTCCCTCTTCTTTCCTTCACCCCCCACACGTCTGTCCCTCTGTTTCGGCAGTCTATAGGAACGTGGTCACGAGTTACCCTGCTAGTTCGGATCCTCCGGCTCTTGTGTCCTTCGGTGATGCTTGAACACGTTGCGTTGCTGCTCGCCAGATCTCAGCTGGCTCTGCGTAACAAGCGCCCTCGAGTTGAGGTGCCTTCGGACTGTGCACAGCTACATCCGAACTTCATATTTATACCCGTCTCCTCCTCTTTCTTCCAGAAACTGGTGTCATATGGGACAGCCCCAGGACCCGGAGAAGATGAGGGTGAGGAATTTCTTCTGGCTGGACATCATGACCTTCCAGCTGAACTGCAAGACCAGGCAACTGCCCCGCATGAGGCTGAGCAAGAAGATGGCTTCTACTTCAGAATTGAGTTTGAAAAAGTAAGACTCGTACGGGGCTGGGGCAGTTGGTCTTAAGAGGTTCAGATTTGGGGGGTTTGGGCTTATTTAAGCGGAGGCAGCGAGGCTGCTTTAATCATGTTTCAGTTCCTGCTGCAGGTCTGATTAACTCTTAAACCTACTGTCACCTTTGGTTTAAACTGGCCAGAGGAAGGCGCTTGTGAACTAATTTCTTGATCTGTGGGCGCAAGATCAACGTCTTTAAACGCCAAAAGCCCGTTAGTGGATATAACTAGGACGCGAGCTCCGACTCTTGCGTCCCCTTTTTCCGAATAGCCGTGCTATTTCCACGTTGCTGTTTTCCTGCTTTAATCTTACAGCTGCGGCTTCAAAAGCTGAGCTTTATACGTGCCTGCCTAGTCGCGCCAGTTGGCTGGCGCTCAGTAGAAAACCGAGAGCGCGATCGCATCGCGGGCTCAACCTAAATCCCGAGCCGCAGCGGGGAGGACCTGCAGCTGCCTCTGCCATCCTGCTGCCCGCGCCGGAGGCAGCGGTGGGGTGGGAGAGAACCTCCTATAAAAGAGAAGAGCTTCGCCTCGGATGAGCGAGCTGGCTTCGCTCGCGCGATAGCTTTGCGCTTCCCTTACCTCAGGGGCATCAGGATGGGGTGAAACCTCTCCCCCCGTAGAGGCAGCGGATAACTGCTCGCTTGCGCGAATTGAGTTTATCGATTCTTTTGTTTTCGGGCAGATCCTTAAGTATTTGGGGTGGGGAAACATTGAGGACTTAGCAAATACTTTACAGCTGTAGCAGCGTGGCCCACCTCACCCGGTGACGAGTCCAACTAGAGAGCAGGAATGCGGCTCGACGACTGAGGTGAACGTAGGGGAGAAGGTGGAAGTTTACGCTGAGGTTTTGGGAGACCCTGTGTCGCTTTTCTCTTTGCTACCATGTTTGAATTTTTCCTGTAATCCGTGAAGTTCCAAATGAAAGCTTGGGGGGGGAAGGGGATGAATCCATATTTAAACTAAAACGGAAAACTCCTCCGAGGGTGTCTTGGAGGCATTTTGACAAAGCTTTATGTGCTCGTGCTGCCGCGTAGAGATGGAGAGCGTGTCTCTTGTGACCGGTGGTGGGGAAGAGACACCAACCTACATCCTGAAAGCAAGTGCAGCGCTTGCTGGCTGTTACCCTGGTGGGATTGCGTGTAGAGGACTACCTCTAGCTAGGAGGACCTCCTTTGCTGAGGAAGGATGAGAAACTTGACAGTCAAGGTGCTGATGGTGCCCTCTTGTATCGCCTTTCAGCTCTGTGGTGGATCACTGAAGGATTCGAGCTCGCCCGCCTCTCCCCAGAGACTGAACGCCAATTACCGAGCTCCCCTTGAGCTCTGGGCCGGTGTCGACAAAGAGGAAACGAAGAAGCAGGTTTGTCCGCTAGCGCCGAGTCCTCGCTGTGGGGCCCGGAAGGTGTCGAGCCTAGGGGATGCTGCTAGCTCAGATAAGCCTTGGGAACGGCCTTGATGTAGGAAGCAGCTGCTAGTTTTGTAAGTTCGTCAGTGTTGGTGGCATCTCGGGTCTCGAGCAAACCTATCACCACCTTTTTTAAGGTCATTGTGTCCGTAATTACGACTGTTATTTCTCCTCCTGCAAAATCTGGAAGCTGAATAATACTGAAGGATGAATAATACTGAAGCTGAGTAATACCAAATACGATAGTTTGGGGAGAAATGAGCTTAGTTCACTGCGCAAGGCAAGATGAAGGCCGCAAGGCGTTGCGGTTTGTTTTCTGCTGTTACGTGCAGGGAGAGGAGCTGCCAAAAAGGCTGCGGAAAAAGAAATAAATACCCGCTTTATCTCACTCGGGTATTAGGCCGGGAACAGAAAGGTTTCTGCCACATCAGCACGTAACACGCAGGACGGTAGCTTTACAGTCCGGCCCGCGGGCCTGACGCTCGCCGAAGCCCCTCGGCCGCGCTCTCGCCGTGCCCCGCGCGACCGAGCGGAGCGGTTGGAGAAGTCGCCTCCCTCTTGGCCGGCGGACAGGGCTCCCTTTTGTCTGCTTGTTCGAGCAAAACGACTTTGTGTTTTTTAAAATGGATTCGGGAGCCGTCTGAGCTTGCTGGGTTTTATCGCGCGCCGCTAGCGGGGCTCGGCTCTTCCTCGCGGCACGCTGAGAGCCTGATGCAATGACGAGGCCCGAGCGAGTTTGGCTCCTGCTGGTGAAGGAGATCCAAAGACACCGTGTCAGGCTGGGATGCCTGAAGGAAGCAATTTCTTTTTTTATTTTACTTGCTTCCTTCTGACTTTTAATCCCTCTTCGTTTCCCATTTATAGCCTAAAACTCGAAAGGACTTTGAACAGATTGCGTTTTGGTTCTTTATATATGTTTTTTCTAGCAAACTGACCCCAAAATCCGATTGTGGTTTCCAGAAGGCATGAGAGCAGCTGGGGTTTGTCAGGCTATTCCTTCCCCCGTCGGTTCCCTCAGCCCTTTGCTTTCTATCTCCTTGGCTCTGATCCACCCGGAGATAATTGCTGTTGCAGCAGTCTCTCTTCCCTCGTGGGTTTTTTCCATCCAGCTTTCTCCGCTGTCAGCCGGGCAATCTCTCGAGCACCTTTATTTCCCGCTCGCTCGAAGGCGAGATGGCCCAGCCCAGTCCAAAGCTCTTGGCCTTGATGACAAAATCTGTGCATCGCCTTTTTCTGGCATTGTGGAGGTCAAACGAGCTCCATAATGACCATGGAGCTGGGAGGGCTTTTGGCGTGAGCTTTAGCCAGAAGGTTTCCCTACCGTTGCTACATCTGGGGGTTAAAGCTGAAGTCCTCGGCGCTAAAAATCTCCGTGGGGTCAGTATGAGGCTTGTGGTTCCTCAGGACTCTTGGATTTGTCTCAGCAGTGAGTCTGCCACATCCACGGTCCTCCTCTCGCATAACGGGTCCAACTCTTGTGTTGTATGTTTGTGTTTTGGGCGGGTTTTTTGGGTTTGTTCTTATTTTTGGGGGGAGATTACAGGTTTCTTGCGGCAAACCGCAGGGGACCACCGGTCCCCAGGTGRATAGAAGTTCTTGGGCTGTAGCTTGTAGCGCTCATCTAGCGGTGTGTAGCGGGAACTAGCTCTTGTACTGTCCGGAAAGCACAAATTTAGGAATTTGTCAGATGAAAGTTTCCATCTGTAGGAAACTTCAGCCTATGGGCGTTGGTACAAAGCTCTCAGGTGCTCCAAGATGTCTCAGTCCTCCTCTCATACACCACCTCTGCAGGACCGAGGGGAAGCTGGAGCACTAGGAGATGTTCGAGGAGCCGCTGGGGAGGGAGCGAGGTGTCAATCCTCGTAGGCAGGAGCTCCGGCAAGCGATCGAGCTGAGCGCCGACGCAGACACTACCGCCCGCACCAACGCGTCCTCCTCAGAGCCGTATCTTCTCTTTTGTAGCGTCAAAACGAGTACCTGCGATACAGGCGCCTCTTCATGGACATCGAGCGGGAGCAAGTGAAGGAACAGCAGAGGCAGAAAGAGCGGCAGAAGCGAATCGCCACGTGAGTGCGTGCCGGCGAGCGCCGGTCTCTCCGCGCCGCCCTTGCTTGCTCGTGCCCGGGCAGGGTAGAGGCGAGCAGGTCTCTTTTTAAGGCTGGAAAGGTCTCGTGTGCTGGCAGCGGTTCCCACTTCCCTTTCGTGGCCTAGTAACCGAAACACAGAGGCTTTAAAAAGACTCTGGAGCTCGATGCGCAAACATCATGTGATGGGTAGCGCTCTTCCTCATTTGCAGCAAATTGGGCCCGATAGATTAAAAAAGCAACTTGATTGACTTAAAAACAAACAAAAAACCAAACAAGGAGTAAGTTGAAGGAAGGCCAGTGCTGCAAGTGCCCGTTGTAAAGGCCGAGGCTGTTTCCTCGCTTTTCTTTGCACCCGGTTAACCCTGGGGTGGGATCCACTCGACTAACCCGGGAGGAGAGACCTCTGGGCCACCTTGGAGCTCCTCGGTGCTTCTCTCATGTTCCCGAATCCCAGCGCAGCTCGGATAGGAGCTGGGGGCCGAAATCTCGGGCTGTGAGAGCCGCCGTTCACAGAACCGCGGCTCTCCCTGGGGAACCGATCCAGACCCTGTGGTCCAGGCTGCGTTCATGACTCTGTCAGCGGTAAATCGCTCTTATCTCTGGGGTGTTTATACTGGGCCCTTCACCCTCGCGGCTATAAACGTATATAGCATAATAAAAAGATTTCCTCGCTTTTGTTCCAGAGCTGAGAACCGGGTATCTGTGTAAAAGTATCTGTTCTTGATTTGGTGCCTTAGTCATCTTCTCCTTAAGGAGGTCCTTAAGGAGGAGCTCCGCAAGCTCGCATCGAAAGAGGAAAAATACTCTAGATCGCTCTCTGCCTCGCTCTAAGACAAAGCGATGCCGATCTGCGACCGTATCCGCGCTCTAACGCCGGCTCTGCGACGGGCGGACTTTGTGGGAGCGGCACAGGCTTGCGAGGGCAGGATTTGGCCTCCCCTTAGACCAAAGTTACCCAGAGGACGCTACGGCAGGTCCCCTACAACCAGCTCCGATCGCTCCGAGTGGGCAAACTAGCCGGCAGAATAAACGACTGAGCCGTTAAATCCAGATCTCCGCCTGCGCGGCGGTCTTGCGGCGGGAGATTCGGGGTTTTTCGCGGTCGCTTTTCRGCGAGAAGTTGCAGTTGCAAAGCAAAGTCTCTCCAGTCGCGTTCCTCAAGTATAAATTGGCTTTCGGAGCTTTGGAGACCCTTTCCCGCCCTGGAAGCACTAGCGAGACACCAGGGGGCTTTCTAGTTAGCGATCTTTTATTTTATTTTATTTTATTTTATTTTTATTTATTTTTTTCCAGTTTAGGGGCATTGCTAGCCCTGYGAGCCGCTCAGAGCATGTGCGGAAAAGAGCTGGTTTTGTAATTACTTAGCGTAAAGCTAAGTTGGCCTTGGCCTTAGCTTCTATAGCAGAAGATTTATGGCGGTGTAGTTAAAGCTGTATTACCACTTCATTTAAAAGACATTTTTGGAGTTCATAACTCGACTAGAGAAGTTTGGCTCAGGCGCTTTCCTTCTTGATGTATGTATTTGACCCGCCGAATGGAGTAACATCCGAAATGTCTTATTCTATTATGCTTTCTCCCCCTGGCTTCTGCCCAGCTTTGATTCTTTTTTTTTTTCCCGAATGACTTTTGGCAGCGATTGGGGTATAGAACGTGTTATTGCATTTGGTATTCATCAAAAGAAATCAAATGGCAGATGCTTCGGTTTAAAGTCTTTGTGCTGCGTAATAGCYGCTGCTCAGGGGAATGAGCTTTGCATTTTGGGGAATTTATACAACCCAGATTCCACTAAAAGGGCTGAAGTGCCGCGGACGTGCAAGGAAGACTGAGGAAAAACGTGGCAGAAAACGCCTCTTTAAGCACCGTGAATACGGTGGGGCGTCTCGGCCCAGGGTCGCGTCCTCCCAGACCGACTCTTGGACGCTTCCGTACCCTCGAATTTCTGACGGACGGGGGGCAAAATAGCTTCTGGCCTGTTTAGAGTAGGTGTGGGATCCGTGGAGCTTTTCTGCTGCACCTGGTGCTGCTCTACAGCCCTGGYGTGTTCCCCGTGGCGGAAACGGCAAGGACGGCTCCTGGTAGGACCCAGTCTGCCCCGTGTCTTGTCTGGAACAAGAATCTCCAAGCAAGGTCTTAGGAGAGCTTTGACAGGTGGCTTTCAGCAGCTGAAATCCAAAGAGGAAGCCCTCGGTGGAGGTGGCCTCTTGGGGCATCCCCTACCGATTCCTTCCCCAGAGGAAGGACCTCTCTGAGGCCTTGCAAGCGGTGCTGGAGAGTTTGCTCTCCAGAGCTGGCCGGCGTTTGGTGTTTGGGTGGACGTGAGAGGTCCACCCAACGTGTCCGTGAGAAGTCAAAAGTGGGGGAGATGGGGCTGGGAAGCTGTTGTTCCTTCTGAAGGCTGTGTAAGAGCCTGGCCACCGCTGTTGATTTTCGAAGAATAGGAGAACGTCTTTAACCATGCGTGGTTTGGATGAAAGCAATATCGCGTAGATCCGCTTGCCCTAATCTTACGGCTGAGGGGCAGGTGCCCGCGGTCAGATACACCGCGGGGAATGGAGGTTGCGCTCGGGCAGCTCCTTCCTTCTCTCCAGAGGTCCAGCGGAAGGCGTTTGTATCCGCAGGATTAAGAGCAAGAAGGAGAACCAGCGTCGCGCGGAAGAGCGGAGGATGCAGGAGATGGCCCAGCAGCAGGGACCCTGCTCGGGGGAGAGAGCCTGCGAAATCCTGGCCCAGCTCGAGCTGGAGGAGAAGAGACTGAAGAAGATGAAGGAAAAACAGCAGCGGAATAAGGAATATACGAGGTGAGCTGCATCTCCTGTCCTCGTGCGAAGCCAGACGTCGCTGGCGGACGCGAATACTTTTGTCCTCTGTAGGTACGTAGAAGCTCTGAGAGCCCAGATGAGGGAGAAGATACAGCTGTGCAACATTGACTTGCCCCCGCTGTGCTCCTGCGGGTCTGATTTCTGGGACTCCCATCCGGATACTTGCGCCAACAACTGCGTCTTCTACAAAAACCACAAAGGTAGGAGCTTCTTCTCAAAGCCAAGTGGCGTCGACCTGGTAACGGCAGGCAGCTGCCTGCAACCCCGGGCTTTACAGGGAGGAATCAAACCCGACCGGATGTTTCCGTGGTCCTGAGCCGCCGTCTGCTGATGCTGCGCAGAGCAGCTCGCGGCTGCCGGGGCTATAAACGGACTCCGGAGAGGGTCCGGATCCTCGTGCGTGCGCTCGCTTAGGGACTTTAGACAACCGCCGTCGATTAAACTCGACGTTGTATTTAACCAGATTTCTTTCTTTCTTCCTCCTGCGCTCCAGGTATGTCTCATAACGCCACACAGATGTGCGCCAGCTGCTAGACTTAACTCCTGCAAAACTCGGGGAAACTCGAGCGCGGCGCTCGGGGAGAAACCGGGTGCTTTGCTGCTGTTTTCTTTTTTTTCCTCTAACCGCCCTCCGTCTCTTCGGGGAACCGTTGGGATCCTCGGCGAAACACCAGCCTCTATTTTTTAGCGCGTTAAATAACGCTGCTGTCATACGTACGTGTGTCGATTGGGGGGGAAAACTGTAAGGAAAATACTGCAAAACGGGCTTGTTTAAGGGCACGGAAAACGAGCGGTTTTTGGGAATCTCTGCTTGAGTGCCAAGCCTCTTCCCCAGAGGCTGGGCGCAAGGTGGGAGGGGAGATTGGAAATGGAAGCGGCATGTGGAAAACTTCAGGCAGGACGTGACGACTTACCTTAAACACCAGGGCTTCTGTCCCGGGTTTTAAACGGCTCCGAAGCCGAGCCCCGTTTTCGGCTGCGAACGAAACGCTCGTCTCTCAACGCCCCTTTTCCTTGTGTTCCTCGCCCAGCGTACAGCCAAGCCCTGCAGTCCGTCGTCTCGTCCTGCGACCTCGCCGAGAGGAATTCGGCGGCGAGGCTCCCCCTCCGCGACTTTGCCGCTCTCCGCGCCGCTCCTCCCGCCAAGCGCCTCTGAAAGGGAGCCGCCGAATCGCCCTGCGTTTCACCGCCCGCCCCGGGCCGCGGCGTGAGTAGACGTCGCCCGCGGCCCGGCGCCGACGCGGGAACGGCGCCGCGCTTGTCGTTCGCTGGGGCCGCCGAGCGCGGAGGCGCGTCCGCTCCGCCGCGGGCCGTGCTCGGATTTACGCCATCCTCGTTCAATATCGCTCGGGGCGCGTGGCTCCCGCTCACCGGAAGCGCCGGGTGACGGTAGGTGCGAAGGAACCGACCGCTGTGCGGGCTTGTTTATAAGCCGGTGCTCGAATTTTGCCCTGCGGCTGCAGAATGAACTGGTTGCCTTGTGTGTGTGTGTGTGTGTGTGTGTGTGTGTGCAATTCTCTTATTTTCCTGGAGCGAGAAATAAAGGGAAATACGGAGAAACGAGATGCCTGGGGTGAGTCGCTTCATTTCGGTCGTCACCTGCGAGCCTGCTTACGCCACATGTCTTGGATCACTTCGAGAGGTTCCTTGCCTGGGTGCTGGCAGTGCTGCCAGCTGTTTTGGGGAGCTAAGGAGCGGGATTTCCCCCCCCCCTCCGGAACCTTGGGGAAATAGAAGGACTTTGGAGCAACAAATCCCAAACAGATGACGTTGGAGACGCCAAACTGCTAAGATTTGGGCAGTTCCGCGCGCGTTGGGACCCAGAAGGTGAGGGCAACCCCGGAATCGCCGATAGGGAAAGCTAGTTCCYGGCCCCCGATAATGAGCCAATTATCGCGGCCCCAATAACCGTGGTGAGCAGTCATTTATTAATATTAATTAATTCCCCCTCCCCTGTTCTCCTCCACCCCTTCGAAAGCAGCCGCGCAAATGGCTTTCGGATAAAGTCGCAAGTCCCTGCCCCATTACCGCCGGCGTAACGCCRCGTTCCCGGCCAGAGGTTACGGCGTAACCCGTCGTTAACTTTTACCGCCGCCTCTGCCTCGCCGTGGGTCGCCTTGGCCTCGCTCCCTCGCCTTTCCAATATTAACAGAGGCCGGAAGACCGGGCGGCCTCCGGGGCCTCCGAGTGCCCCGCGCTTRCTGATACCTATTTTATTTTTTTTGGCTCTCGAGCGCAAGCCGTTATCGGCGAGGAAACGCCGCGACCCGGAACCGTCGGCGGCTCCAGGGCCAAAATTCAGCTGCCTCCCCCCTGTCCTGGGGCCGCTTGTTGGATGTCTCGCTCCTGGCTCCACTGCCTCCGGCTGTCGCTGCTTTTTCCTCCTTTTCCCCTTTTTCTCCGCGTGTGGAGATGCCCGTGCGGGGTTTTATCACCTCACCCTCCTCCTCCTCCTCCTCCTCGCTTTCCCTGCCGGAGCAGGGGGAGCTGGTGCCGCGGCTCAACGGTGCTGAATCGCTTTTTCTCGAAGGGGGAAAAAGTGCGGTGCCTGGCCGCTGACGTCTTTTCCCGGGACGGAATAGCCC
>NW_020447257.1:55795-66669 GCF_003343035.1 Apteryx rowi
CCCGGCATCCGCCTGCTCCGCGCTCTGCCCCGCGACAGCCGGTGAGCGGGGCCGGGGGGGTCGGGACGCGGGGACCCTGGGGGGCACCAGACCGGCGACACCGGGACCGGGACGCGGGGACCCTGGGGGGCACCAGCCCTGGGACATCAGGACCGGGGGGACCAGGGGGATCCTGGGGAGGGACCCCAGTCCGGGGCCCCCGGGACATGAGGACCCTGGGGGGCACCAGCCCAGGGACACCGGGACCGGGGGGGTCCTAGGGGGGCACCAGCCCAGGGACATTGGATCAAGGGACACTGGGATGGGGACAGGGGACCCTGGGAGCCTGGGAGGCACCAGCCTGGGGACACCAGGACATGGGGACCCTGGGGGGCACCAGCCCGGAGACACCGGGACACGGGGGGGTGCTGGGGGACACCAGCCCGGGGACACTGGGTTAAGGGACACCGGAACGTGGACAGGGGACCCTGGGGGGCACCAGCCCAGGGACACCGGGACCGGGACCAGGAGGGTCCTGGGGGGGCACCAGCCCCAGGACACTGGGATGGGGACAGGGGACACCGGACGGGGCACACCAGCTCCAAGCTGGGGATGCTGGTGCCGGCAGAGGGACTGGGGACGCTGGACCAGGGGACGCTGGCACTGGGCCAGGGGCTGGGGACACCAGCACCAGCCTGGGACCGGTACCGGAGCAGGGACACTGGGCCAGGGGACAGCAGCCAAAGGGACACCGGGACTGGGGACACCAGCACCAGACCAGGGAACGCTGGCACTAAGCCTGGGACTGGGACCGGAGCAGGGGGCACTGGGCCAGGGGCTGGGGACACTGGTACTGGGAGTGGGGACGTTGGCACTAGCTTTGGGGACACCAGCACCGGACCAGGGGATACCAGGTCAGGGACCAGGGGCACCAGATCTGGGGACACCAGGACTAGGGCAGGAACTGGGGACACTGGCACTGGACCAAGGAACACCAGTGTTGGGCCAGGGACCGGGGACACCAGTACCAGCCTTGGGGACACCGGCACCTGCCTGGGACCGGTCCCTGGCCAGGACACCCAGCACCTGGCGACTCCTTCACCGGGGCCTGGCGGGGAGCCACCGGCGACGCTGGCACCTGGCCRGAGCCTGGGGCCACCGGGGGCCACCGGGGCCGGTGCCACCAGCTCGGGGACGCTCGACGGTGCCACGTGGCCCCGCAGCTGGCCCCGTTCCCGCAGCCCGGGGCATCCTGTTCTACAAGATGACAAACCCAACCTTGATTTTTTTTTTTTTTTTTTTTTTATATATATATATTTTTAAAGCCGGTGTTTTTCGAAGCTCGTCCTCACGCGACGCCGTTGCCAAACGACTCGGCGCTCCAGCGGCCGCCGGCTTCCTCTTTCCGTCCCGCCGTCAGTCTTTCCGTCCGCTCCTTGAGTCAACCTTTTTTCCCCCCCCCTCCCTTTTTTTTTCGGTCGGCCGCGTTCCCCGCGCCCCTTACTCACCCCCATCCTCCCAGCTCTCCATCGCCACCGGAATTGGGGCAACGCGAGCTTTCCCGCACTCTGCTCCGAGACCTCCGGGGCTTTTTTTTCCCCCCGTTCTGAGTTGCTCCGCGATGCTGTTAYGAGGGGGATTTTTTGGGGAGGGGGAAGTGCTTGGAGCTTTCGAGTTTCGGCTCCCGGCGGGGCTCGACCGGGGGCCCCCGCAAGCCGCCCCGGTGCCCATCCCGATGCCCGTTCCGATGCCTCTTGCCCGCAGCTACCGGGGCCTGACGCTGCTGCTGACCTTCCTGTTCTACACCAGCTACCACCTCTCGCGCAAACCCATCAGCATCGTCAAGGTAGAGCAAGGGGTGGTGGTGGTGGTGGTGGGGGGGGGGGGGGGGTCCCTAAAATCCGGCGATGGCGGGGGTATGACGACGACACCCCGCCGTTGTCCCCTGTCCCCAGCGCGGCCGCTGTGCTCTCTCCGCAGAGCCAGCTGCACCTCAACTGCTCGGCGGCCGCCTCCGACCGCCGCAATGGCTCCAACGGCACCGCTGGCTGCAGCTGGGCGCCTTTCGGTAGGGCGCCGCCGTCGTGTCCCCTTCCCCAAAATCCCCCCCTTTTTTCAGCCACCGAAGGGCGGCGAGCGCCAGCCTGTGCCGCCCCGGTGCCGTTTCCCGATGGAGCTGTTTTTTCCCAGGTCCTTTTTAATTTTTTTCTTCCAGATGGGGATAACTACAAGGAGCTTTTCGGCGCCCTGGATAACGCCTTCCTGGTGGCCTACGCCATYGGCATGTTTATCAGGTCCGCTGCCCCGAATCCGCCTGCCTCCGGCCTTTTTTCCCGCCGTCGCTTCCCTCCCTGCCGGCCCCAGGGCTCCCGCTCGGGGTGGGGGAATAAAATCCAGTAAATCCGCTTTTTTTTTCCTTTTTATTTTAAAATTTTTTTCCTCCCCTTGGGCTCGCAGCGGGATTTTCGGGGAGCGGCTGCCRCTGCGGTACTACCTGTCGGGGGGGATGGTGCTGAGCGGGGTCTTCACGGCGCTCTTYGGCCTCGGCTACTTCTGGGACATCCACGTGCTCTGGTACTTCATCGTCATGCAGGTGAGGCCCCTTCCGCCGGGAAGGTCCGCTCCGGCGCAAAAAAACACCCCCCCCCCCCCGGCTCCATCCCGAACCTTGGGGCCGGTCGCGCGTGGGTGCCGAAACTGCCTCAGATCCCTAATTGCGCTGGCCTGGTTGAGCTGGGTCAGCACGGCCCCGTTTGGCAACAGCCGGAAACGCCGGCACCCGCCCGCGGGAATTTGGGCCACGGGAATGCGGGTTGCGGCAATATGGGTCACGGGAATATGGGTCGTGGGGACGTCGGCTGCGGAAATATCGGCTGCGGGAACCGTCCCAACTCGGCCACCTGCCCCCTGTGATTCACCTGGCGTGGCCACAGTGCCGGCACCTCCTGGAGGGGGCGGAAAACCCCCCCAAAGCCAAGCGTTTTGCTCCGGGTCTGTCCGGATTGGGGTGAAATCGCTCAGTCTCTCCCATATCGGCCATGGGGCGGGAAAAAACATGGAGTCGGCACCGCGCCACGCCGTTTTTCCCTCCCCTCCTCGCTTTCTTCGCCAGATCTGCAACGGCTTGGTGCAGACGACGGGTTGGCCTGCCGTGGTGGCCTGCGTGGGCAACTGGTTCGGAAAGGGAAAGTGAGTCCTCGGGATGCCTGGGAAAAGGGGGGGGGGGATCGGTCGCCCCGCTCCCGACGGAGGTGCCGAGGTCGGGCGGCTCGGCGGCACCCCACTCAAGCGCGGCCCCGGTGCCTCGCGCCAGGAGGGGGCTCATCATGGGTGTCTGGAATTCGCACACCTCCGTGGGCAACATCCTGGGCTCGCTCATCGCCGGAGTGTGGGTGTCGTCCRCCTGGGGTCTCTCCTTCATCGTGCCCGGCGCCATCATCGCCGCCATGGGCCTYGTCTGCTTCTTCTTCCTCGTGGAACGTGAGTGGCACCCGGACACGGCCATGCCGATGCTCGCCATCGTGCGGGAAAACCACCCGGGAGACCCTTCGGTGTTTTTCCTGGGGTGTTTCGCTGCTGGAAAAAAACACCGCCGGAGCTGAGCGCTGGGAGAGGATTTAAGGATGGCTGCCGGAGCGAGMGCTCACGGGGCCACCTCTCTCCTTGCAGATCCCGAGGACGTCGGCTGCAGTCCGCCTCTGCACCACGTAAGTCGGAAAATTTCGCCGACGTCCCGACGGTGGAAATCAGCCACCTCCGGGTCTCGCGGAGGATGCTGCCGGCTCCTCCCGGGAAACGCCGGCCCGACCGTCCCCGTTTCAGGCAGCGCCCGGGGAGAAGGACGCCGAAGCGGCGTTGCCAGATGATGGGCCGCTCAGCGCCACCAGCCGCACCAGCCTGGACCGCTCGGAGAGTCCCAAGGAAGYGGCCGAGGAGGCCGAAGCCATCAGCTTCCTCGGGGCGCTCCGGATACCAGTGAGTAGCATCCGCCACCCAGTATCCCAGTCCAAACACTGCCGGGAAGCTGTGGTGATGGAGAAAGGGGATGGAAAGCACCTGGTGGAGGAGATGGTGGGTGGTTGTCCTCCCGCTGATGTCTTCTCCTGTCCTCCTAGGGCGTCGTGGAGTTTTCCCTCTGCCTGCTCTTCGCCAAGCTGGTGAGCTACACCTTCCTCTACTGGCTGCCCCTCTACATCGTGAACGTGGGTGAGTATTTTKGGGGGGGGGGGGGACAGAGGGGGGTGACGCTGAGATGCGGCCGGTCCGCCCCCCGCCGGAAGCCACCTCCTCATCCCACCGCTCCATCTCCCCGCAGCTCATTTCGGCGCCAAGGAGGCGGGCGACCTGTCGACCCTCTTCGACGCYGGCGGCATCGTGGGTGCGTTGCCTGTCCTCGCGTGGCTTCCTGCCTTTTTCCGCCTTTTTTTCCGATGCTGCAATCCTCTCTGCAGGCGGGATCATCGCCGGCCTCGTCTCCGACTACACCGGCGGCCGGGCCACCACGTGCTGCGCCATGCTGGTCGCCGCCGCTCCCATGGTGAGCGTCCCGTGGCCAGGAACGTCTCCGCCGGCTCGCCTGCTCCGGCCCCGCTTTTTTTCCCCCTAAAAAACTCCCCCAAAACACTCCCAAAACTAAGTTTTCCCATGAGCTGGAATGCCACCGTGGATGGGGGATATGGTGGCGGTGGAGGGGTCCCGAGCGGATCCTCATCCTCTTGCCCCGGCGGCTCCGGGTTGACGCTCCCCTTTTGGAAARGGGATCTGCGCTGCGGCCGCRTCTCTTTTCCTTCATCCRGGTCTCTTTTCCTTCATCCGSGTCTCTTTTCCTTCAATCCTCCCAGCTCTTCCTGTACAACTACATCGGCCACAACGGCATCGGCGTCTCCATGGGTGAGGAGCTCCCACCGGCGCAAGGGCGACCCGCTTCCCCGCTTTCCCCTCTCCCACCGGCCTTCRGTCCTCCGGCTCGGAGGTCGGGGACGGCAAAGCAGCGCCGGGGGCAAGCGCGGTGGTTTTTCCGGGTGGGGGGGAGCGAAGGGAGTGGGAAGAGACGGCACGACGTTCCTCTCCGCCGGCAGCCATGCTGATYGTGTGCGGCGGGCTGGTCAATGGACCGTACGCCCTCATCACCACGGCGGTCTCCGCGGATTTGGTAAGAGCGGCCGTTTGGTGGCGCCGGGGCGGATGCGCGATGCCGTCGCCGCCGCTCCAGCCCTGCCGACACGGCTTTGCCTCCCCTCGCCCGCTCCGCCAGGGAACGCACGAGTGCCTCAAGGGCAACGCCAGGGCCCTCGCCACCGTCACCGCCATCATCGACGGCACYGGCTCCGTAGGTGCGTACGGCGCTGGCGGCCCGTTTTCGGGATCCCCGCTCCGGCGCCCCCCTGACGCGTCATCCCGCGCAGGTGCCGCGTTGGGACCGCTGCTGGCCGGCCTCATCTCGCCCACCGGTTGGACCAACGTCTTCTACATGCTGATCGCCGCCGACGTCTCCGCTTGCTTGGTGCGTCCTCTGTTTTTCCTCCTTTCTGCCCCAAAACGGGCTCGGAAGAGCCGGCAACGGCGCCCGCCGGGTTTGGGGACCGACGCGGTTGTGAAGCTCTCCTCCTCTTCCTCCCCCAGCTGCTCTCCCGCCTGGCRCTCAAGGAGATCCGCGGCTGGCGCGGCTGCGTGCCGAGGAAGCGAGGGTAGGTGCYGGCGGCTCCGGGGAAAACGCCGGCATCGCCGCGGCGGTGGGTTTCGGCGCCGGCGCGCTCCCGGGGGTTGAGCCCGCCGCCGCCGTTGGTGTCGTTGTAGCTCTAGCGTGCAGCTGACCGAGTCAGCGCTGGCGGGCGAGTAGCCCGGCGTGAGTATGGCCGGTGTTTTTTTCCCCCCTCATCCCGAAAATAATCAAACCACAAACACCGAGATTAAAAAAAAATCATTCACTCGGACGCCGCCGGAGCAAACGGTTGATTATCGCTCCAGAGATGGGCGCTTAAATCCCATCGGGAGTTTCGATCTGGATGGGCCCCCCCTCTCCGGGATGCTGAGCTTCGGGGCAGCTCCCGGCTTCCCCCCCACCCCCTTCCCAAAGTTTGGTCCGTTATGTCTCCGTTGCGTTTGCAGGTAAAAGAGCAAATTTTTCCGGGCCTGCCGCTAYGGTGAGTTCGGGCCCGGTGTCCGGGTTTTCCAGCTGCCGGTGGAGGGGCTGCGGGAAGATGCTTCGGGTTTGCGCCGTCCCGCCGGTGCGGGAAGCAAGCGGCTCCCGTCGCCGGCAATATCCTGGCGGGGTTTTTTCGGGCAGTGTGGCAGGTGGCGGTGGCTTCCCGTGGTGCTGGGCTGCTCCCGGCGTTTCCGCCTCTCCGGCTTTGGAGCGTCCGTCGCGTGGGCCGCCCGGCTCAGCCGCTCGCTCTTGTCCCCCGCAGGTTCGCCGAATTTTGACGTTCCCGTCGCCTCCGTCGCCAGCCGCGAGGAGCCCAAGGGCGGCGATACGCCAGCAGCGTTCGCCTGCCACCCCGGATGCCGGAGAGGACACCAGAGCGGACGCCGGAGTGGACACGGCTCCATCCCGCCGCGGTCAGAGCAGCGAGAAGCCCCGTTTTCCGGGCTGGTTCCCGGCCGCCGTCCTTTGGTTTTTCCTCTTTTTTAATATTAAAACAGTGCTCAGGCCGCGCTGCCGCTCTTGCGTTTTTTTTCCCCCCCCTCCGTGGGCAGGTCGCGTCGGCAAAGCCGGAGCTCCCGCCGTCCTCCAGCTGGGGATTTTCGGGAGCCGGCGAGGGGGAAGCTGCTTATGGCGCCACTCGCCGAATCTGTGCTTTTCGTTAAGCCCACATTCAGTTGTTTTCCCCCCCAAAATGCCTCACCCTTGCTGGAAAAAGTGGCGTTTTTTTTTTCTTTTTCCTTTCCGTACCATCCGGCTGCTGCGAGTGCCCGGCTCGTCTCCGCCAGCTCTCCCGGGACCCCGTGAGCTTACGACCGGCCAGATGTGCGGCCAGATGTGCAGGGGGGAAGGCCCAAAATCCCAAATTGCCCCTTTTTTCCTAGGGAGAGAAAATCCTGTTGTAGCAAACGCCGACGGAGCTGGGGGGGGGGGGGTTAGCACATCCGAGGCTCCGGAAACAACCCCAAAACCAACATTTCGCCATAGGAAGCCGAGATCTTCCTCTTTTAGAGGAAGATGAGGAAGATGAGGGCTCAAAATACACTTTTAAAGCAAACACCCTGTGAGATTTGAGGCCCACGGGAGCTCGTTGCACGAGCAAATCGGTTTTTTTTCCTTTCTTTTTTTTTTTTCCCCCCCACCTCCCATCCCGGTTTTTAGCGTCTCGTAGTTTTTCCAGGATGGATTTCTTTAGGCTGGGGCTGACTCACGCTTTTGGCAAGTCCGAGGCGACTCGGCCCCCGGCGCCGCTTTTAAACGGTGCTTGCAAAAACCGCTCCGAGCGCCAAAATAAAAAAAACGCTGCCGTCGCCGAGATTTCTGAGGTCGGAGGGCGGACGGGGAGGCAGGGAAAAGCCGTCGCGGCCTCTTCTTTGCCTTTATTTCACGAAAATCGGGAGAAGATCCTCGTTTGGCAGCACCCTGGTTGGGAAGGAGGTCGGGGAGGTGTTTTTTTTTTCCCCCCTGCTTTCCAGGAAAAACCCAGGTGCATCCAGGGCAATTCCCCAGCTTTGCTCCAACCAAGAGGCTGTTTCCATCCCAGCTTCTCCCAATGGGCTAATTAAAGGCAGCACTAATTAAAGGCAGCAGCTAATTAAAGGGGCTCCCACCCTTGTGGCATTAATCCCTGTGTGCTCTGACTCCTTCGCTTGTTTGGTTCCCCAGAAAAACAAGCGATTTCTGCTCGCTCCCAGCCCATTCTGGTGATTTTTAGCAAAACCCCCAAAATCCTAGCTTTTAGGATTTTTTTTCCCCATTCCCTGAATGCTTTTCCAGCATTTCCAGGCAGAAGCGAGCCGTGAGGCTGGTGGCGCACGCCAAAATGTTGCTAAGATGCTGAATTAAAGATGAATTTTGTTCCGGGTGGGACTTGGAAATCGCCGAGAGACCTGACGCGCTCGCGTTGCCTAAACGCTCGGCGCGTTCCTTAACGCCATCGTTCGAATCCTCCGGAAAACAGCTTCAGGAGAAGCGTTTACACGCTCCAAAAATGTTCAGGTTTTGAAGAATACTTATCTTTTTCCCTGGTTGGGTGCTGGGTGTTTTTTTTTCTACAGGGCAGCGCCGCTTTCAAGCTTGGGAGCTTCGGCTTATTCATCTTTAATGTGTCTCGAGTTCAAAATGAAAAAAGGCCAAAGCTCTAAAATGAGGGAAAAAAAAGAAAAAAAGAAAAAAAAAGAAAGAAAAAAGAAAAATCAATACCGAGCTATGAGATTTTTCGCCCTCGGTCTTTTGGCGATATTACCCCCGAACGCAGCTCCGGCCTGTTCCCGCGCGGCTGAACGTCGCTTTAAGCTCGCGGCAAGATCCGCTGCCGACTCGACCGTTGAAGGCGCAACGGGGCTCGGAAACGCGAGCGACTCTTCTCCGCGCCTGGCTGCCGCTTGGTCCCTGTGGGAACAACAAAAAAATCAGTTTTGAGGGATTTTTAAGATGGTGAACAACTATTACCTTAACATATCTTTATTATTAACTAATATATAATTACTGTTATCATACCGGGTGGATTTTAACATGCCCGGTCCAGCGTTATTTTGAATATTTTTCCTTCGCTCCCTCCAAAGCTTTGGGTTATTGGTAAGCTGGGAGAAAACGAGCCAGTTTGGCTCGACAGAGCACTCAGCGCTCCCGATCCTCTGATTTTGGAGGGGGATTACGCCCCCGTTTCCAATCCCCAACTGAATGAATGAAGGTCGCTCGGCTTGCTCCTCCGGAGAGCGCGAAGGCTGAGCTGTGCCAATCACAGAGCCGACGGCCAAAGGGATCCCAAACCATCTCCGCCCACGTGCCGGAGAGGGCAGATTTCCCCCAAAGCATGGCTGGCACGGGAAAAGCAGAAGGTCCTTCAGCGCTTTACGGTGACACCATCACCATGGGGCTACAAAAGACGACATTCCTGGAGAATAAAGAAAGGCTAAATCAGGGGGTTCTTAGAGAGTTTTATTAGTCTTAAGCTTCCAGGAAAAAGGAAGGATAACAAACCAATCCTTGTGGATCTGCTCAGTAAATCAAGCGCAGTACAAAGAAGTCCACAGATTTTATTTCTCCTGGGCCCGGAAAAAAGAGAGGTTAAAAAAACCTTTGCAGCACGCAGAGCACCGCACTTCGCTTGCCTCCCCGGCTCTCTCTGAGCTCCGAAAAACAGAAGTGTTGAGCTTTAGGAGAGGCTCCCGTTCGCCTTCCTGTTTTATTGCCATGAATATGGGATTTCCTCTTCCCGAGGATTTACCCTGCTACCGAAAGGAAAAAAATAAAAATCCGTCAGTTGCTAAAAAATAATTTAGAAGGTCGGAAGGGGCAGAGAGACCATTAACCAAAGCCAGCCCAAATTTTGAAGACCCATCGTTCAAGCAGACCCGGCTGCATCTTGGATTTCGCCTCCCTTTTTCTCTTTGGCATCTCCCTGTTTTAGCTTTCCTGTCTCTTCTGCGCGGCGGTTGCTCCCTGGGGATGCCGCTAGCCGGGACGGAGCGGTTTGGCATACACCGGCTCGGCGATGTGGTAAACCAGGATCAGGAAGAGGCTTCCCAGAAAGACCAGGCTGAGGACGGCGAGGAGGACGTAGCGGCCGATGAAGAAGGCGTCCACGATCTGCGGAGAGCGGGAAAACACACGGGTTACGCCGCCGGTCTGCTCCGGGGGTGGGAGTCAAAAGCCGCAGCAGCTCTCGCGCACCGCTAGCCGCCAAACGCCCGAGGACACCGCCGCCATGGCGCATCTTCACCTTGAAATGAATAATTCTTTCTTTTCAGAAGCAAGGGAAAAAGAGGGAAAAAAGATGATTAAAAAGAAAAAATAAAATACAGACTGCGAGGCGAGGCAAGACAGACGTAATAAGAGGCAGCCGGTTAGGAAATCACCCTCTCGGCTCCCGAGACGACCCCAGAGCTTTGCTCACCCCCGGCTTGGTTTGACCAAAAACGCGTTAGCGCAAGCTCGGCCTCGGCGTCGCTACAGGAGGTGTCTCCCGTGTGCGATCCGCTCGCTCCTTCGCCACGTTTCTCTTTTTAATTAGCCAATTAGCGGCGTTTCGGTGCAGAGAGCCCGGATCATGTATTATTGATAGTCAGGACAGGTCCAGTCCAATGGAAGACGCTTAAAAAATATATATTATATAAGCTTTCCGTTTCTGTTGGCCTAGCAGACGCGGACGCTTCCTTTGTCTCGCTGCCAACGTTTACACAAGGAATTCATGCCCGAGGAGGAGAAAATACAAAAATAAGGAGCTTCCTTGTAGCTTATACGGGACAAATTGACACGAATCGGTGTCTAGAAGAGTAATATTCCTCCGTGCATTAATAACGGAATGGAGGAAACTGCACCTAAAAGTAAAACGAGGTAAAACTTTGCGTATTCAGAACCCAAATAGCTAAAGAAGCTCGGGATGGCGGCGAAAACAGCGATGGCTCCACACTCAAGGAGGGCAAGAACCTACAAGAGAGCAAAAAGAGTGGCGACCGGGCTTCGAAACACAATGCGCGCGGTGGCTGCGGCAAGCGAGAGGCGGCCGAATTGGAAAATGGGCGGATAATGGATAAGATCCCTGCTAAGCGAGTGGGAACGGGGCTCGGAAAAGGAGGAAAGCGGTGAAAATCGAGTCAAATGGAAGGGGAGCGAGGAGCGGCGGCGGCTGGTGGCCCCACGTGGAGGTCCGAGCCTGTCCCCGGGGCCTTGGGGCGGCCGCTGGGGGTGGCCCAGAGGGAATGGACAACACTGGGGGGGGGTTGGGGACGTCCCGGAGGTAGCAGCCCCC
>NW_020447257.1:67744-81274 GCF_003343035.1 Apteryx rowi
GGGGCGCGGCCCGCGGGGGGCGGGGCCCAGGGGGTGGTTTTCCCGCGCCGCTCGCGGTGGTGGCGCGCCGCGGGGCTCCGGGAGCGGTGCCCCCCTCCTCCCTCCTCTCTCCCTTACCGGCCTTACCGGCGGCAGCTCCCTCCCAGCCCTGCTCCAACCGCTGCCCCTCCCGGGGCTGGGTACCCCGGCGGCTGCGGGACAGCCCCCAGCTGGGCCTGGGATGTGCTCCCGGGGAGGGTTCCCCCCCCCCCCCCAAAACGGATCAGCGTCCAACCCACGCGGGAGGGTGTTCAATTCACCCAGCGCTTCTCGCTACTGCCGACCGGCTCCCCGCTGCTGCCCTGTCATCCTCAAACTACCGACCCGCCCCGTGGCAGGTAGCATCTCCGTTTAGGAGAGGTCTCCATCCCGCAGACCCGCCAGGGATCAGGAAATAGGACTTTTACGGGGGGACGTTGATGCCCAACACGCCCTTTCCCTAAGCACCTCAGTCATTTCAGCTAAGCGCACGCCCCAAATCTGCGTCCTAACTGTAGAGCCTGACCTGAAATTTAGCAGCCCTTTCCCAGTCCCGTCCCCCCAGCAAGGCGGCTGTGCTCTTTCCGCGCTCTGCTTTCCTGCCCTCCACTTTATCCTCCTTCTTGTGCAGTGGCAAAAGCCAGGTGGACGGTGTGGGCTCTCTCTCCTTCGACCTCCGTTGAGATGCATGCCGGTAGCCACGCCGGAGGCCCAGGGCCTCAGAGCCAAGCAGAGCGGGTTTGTTGATGCACCAAGCATCTTTTAACGTCAGGACGAGGGAGGTTTCCATTTTCAGCTCACTCTTGTGCTGGGCGACAGGTTAAATCCTTTTTCCTTCCAATCGCTGTCACACTTCGCCCATCAAATGCTTACCTGAGCTTTATAGTTTGACGGGTGACTTTACGTTGGTACTCCTCACTGTCACAGCTATCTTGTCTACCGGTTAACCTGAGAAAAGTAAATACGTTCATATATTCAGCTTTTCCTCTAAAGCACTTTAATTCTGATGATACTTTGATTGCATAAAATGTCACGTAACTGCTGTTTAATCGGTGTTTTATTTCTGTCACTTCTTTCAATGGGAGGAATAAAATGACAATTAATTATACTGTGTGGCATCGACCTGCTTTTTCCTGAGCTGGAATAAAAGTTGCAAGCGTGACATCAACCAGTTCATCAAGCAAAGCACAAACTGTCTCTGACACCTGCCTTTACTTGGCATGAAGGAAGAACCGGCTGCCAGCATTTTAAAAGCATATGTTTGATAGCAAACTCCTTCCTGCACCACCTCGTGCCATTAACCCCGTGAGAGCGGTTTCCTCAGCAAAAACCCGCCTGCTAAGTCAGTCCATGCCACTGCGTCTCTTGCACCCCAGAAGCCCTTTTCGGGGACTCATTTCTCAGCAGGTTCAGAGGACACCTTGATTTTCTGACCCTCTGGGTCTTGCCATCTGCAGCGTGTTTTTTTTTGTGGATTCAGGATCAGGTGGAGGTTTGGGAGACTTTTAGCAATTCAGTCGTCTCAGCCGTTCTCTTTCCCCCTCTTTGGCGATCATGACCGATAAATCTGCTCTCCGATCCTGCTTGATTTCCACTGTGTGATCTCCCGTAAAGGATTTCACCCACGTTGCCTGAATCCGCCGTTAGGAAGCAGAGTCAGGAGCTTGCGTGCTGGGATGGACCGGGGCGACGGGCAGGAGATGCTCTCGCTGGATCCATCCTTGGTGTCACCCCGGGTGTCGATGGATGTTTTTGTCCTTGTCTCTATTGTCACCTTCCTTTTATTCACACGCTGCTCTTGTCATTTGAGAACCTCCCTGTTTTTCTCTTTTTTCCACTTTCTTTGCGTGTTTTGTCCCCCAATAGTTTGCAACACCCTTGTATCCTCTTCATGGCTCTGTTTCCAAAGAACCGCTCCATTTCTACCATTCATCTTCCTCCTTTGACTCTCCTTTCCGTGTCTATAAAAATTATAATTTTTGTCCGTTAGCCAACGGGGTTTTTCCTTTACTGATTCCTTTTTGTGCACTTTATCTGCAGCTTTTATATTTGCATCTTTAAACTGCTCCCGTGCCGAGCAAGTCCTTCGGTATTTACCATCTCCTTGATCCCTTCGTGGTACTGCCTAAGGCGTGAGGCCGAAGGCTTAGAGCGATTGGAGAAGTGATGGGAAACTGCGATGAGGAGAAAGCCTGTCGGCGTTGTGAGAAACAGCATCGGGGTCAGGAGGACGAGGCCGGGCAGGCAACGCTGTTGCGCTGGGGAAGTGAAACACTCTCTGTTCCTCCTTAGGACTAGCCTAAAGGAGTGAGCGACCGCGTTTGGAAGAGGCGTGATGTGTTTGGTGGGATATTTCCAAGCACGACCTTCCTCAGGGATCTCTTCAACCTTCCTGCGACTAAACACACCTTGCTTTTAGGCCTAAACACCCTTTTTTCATCTCAGCCTCCCCCAACATCAGCAAGGCTTTGGCAGGGTGAGATGGACTTGTCCTACAGGATTGCTCCAGCACTGGGCAGTTGAATTTCGAGATTAAATTTTATGGCTGAAGAGGAAATCATCGCTGACCTAGAATGAGGATTTTTTCCAGCTTTTACCCGTTAGGATTTGCTGTCATTTACTGCTTGCGTCAGAGTTGCACCACAACTGAAAAAGCAGAACGACGAATATAAGTTAAAAAATGTAGGGAAGCAGCAGAAATCGATGCAATAAAGTTAAAGCAAATAAGAAAGCATTTTTTAAAAAAAAATTGATTGTGGACACAAATAAGAACTTAGGCCAGGTACTTAGCTGTCAGTGCAGATGGCAAAATTAAAGATGACGATGCAGAGGGAATAGCAACGCTCACTACGTATTCCCGCTCTGCAGTTAGAGCAAACCAGAGGACATATCCATCCCGCGTGATACTGTGGACCGAATAGGAAATTTCCGCTCCGTAATACAGGAGGATCTGAGAGGAAAAGAGAAACCACTGCATGACTTTTGGAGGAGCTTTGCGTGCTTGTAGTACTTTTGCACAGGATAACAGTGATGCTGGGACATCTGGTGTTGTAGATCGTGGTTTCTCCCAGGCTTTGGACTGAGCACTGTGGGGCGTTCGCCTCCAAAACCTTGCGCCGGACAGAAAAGGCAGGAGGCACATCAAACAGATTAAAAATCGGCACGCTGGCGGTTGTTAATGATATGATGATGCCTGATTCCAGGCCTGACATGATTTAATATTTTTATCAATAATCTAGGTGGTATGAAGCATTTACAGGCAAGGCTCTCAAGCGATGCAGCACTTTATGTGGTGAATAAAGAGGACTGGACTCGGCCGAATGCTGTCAAATGCTCACAGTCCACCGACACCTCGTACAGGTTTCCAATTATTTGGAAACAAATAATTCAGTTAACAAATTGGTGAAGGTGGCTTCATCACCGGGTAGGGAGTGGGGGGGTTGCAGCGTTTCTGGCGAAGGCATAAACAAGATCCTGCGACTAGATGTCAAAATTGCACAAATTGAGCTTTGCAGAGAGCGGCAGTTTCCTAGCGATGAGGCTAATTAAACACCGGCCCAGGAGGATGGAGAGGTCACCTTTATCCAGCGCCTGCAAGGCAGGATTGGATAGATCAGAGCTCACTTGTAAAACGGTGCTCCAGGAAAAGCCGTTTGGCCTGGAAAGGAGGCGAATTTGGGTCTCCCGCGGGCGTCACCTGCTGATCCACAACGCCCCAGGTGCCCCGCAACATGGTGCCTGTTGGAGGTGGCAAGATGCATGAGAAGAGGAAAACTCAGCCCGCCGTGTTTTTATCCTGCTTTTCCGACCCAAAGCGTGGATGGCCGCACAGGATCTTCTGGGAACGTCCCACGCCACCGCTGACCCGGCGCAGCAGGGCCGCGAACGCTGGCGGCTGCTGCCTCTCCCGCTCCTTGCTTGCGGCACGCAACCATGCAGCCTCTGGAGGACCGAAACGTCGCTGTCTGACCCAAATTGCTGCATTCGGTGTGGCGGTATCTGGGTGAAATTTAACGGCCTGTGAAATGTAAGAGGTCAGACGAGATGATCTAATCGTTTCCTCTGGCCTTAAAGCCCGGGAAAGCTGCTCACTGGAATCAGGCTGCGGAGTTAGAAGAGCTGGGGGAATTGATTTAAAACTCTTTGCACAGTCGTAAAACTTGCCGTTTTGCAGCTTCAGCGCCGCGATTCGAGCTTGATTATCAAATATTAGAATTGGAAGAAACAAGCATTGATGCAAGTAAGAAAATATTCTGCTCCTGATTTAAAGACTAGTGAATTGCTAAATATTTTTATTAGCAGCAAATTTGCAGCTTGCTGGAACTAATTTCACGCCCGGTAGATATGGAGCTTAAGCCGGGAATGGCGTTAAATTACTCTCTTGTAAAGGCATTTAAGCCTTGTGATGGGGACGCCACTAGATGGCAGGTAGCTGGCAGGGGAGCRGGCAGTGAGGGCCCTCGGGTTGCTTCCCGTGGTGGTTCCCTGCCGGCTGGGAGCCAAGGGCCGGGGAAGCCGAGCGCGCCTCCGCCGTGGTGTCGGTGTCTTCAGCCTCACTGGCGGGACTGTTTTCTCGTCCTCCCCGAAATTCAATCGCCGGGAGGCGGTGTAGGAGCTCCGTCCACCCCACGTGGACCTCCTGATGGCTCTGGAGGGGCTGCTCTTAAACTCTGTGAAATCTCCGGTGAGYGTATCCCTGGAAAAGGAGAAGTAATAACAGACGGAAGAACAGGCAGCAAAGCAGGAGATGCTCAGCGGTGACCGGGGCTTTCTTGCAACGTGGATTCAAGAGTTTAATTTATTTAACAGGTTTGCAAATGTGCCGTGACTACACATGTGACGCGAGGGCCTGGCAGCTTGCGGTCGTGTTACAAAGCGTCTCACAAAATAAAACCCTTCCTTTCCCCCGTTGCAAAGCCCTGCCCAAGAGCAAAGGGCTCGGAGGCCCCCGTGAAGGGCAGGAGGAGGATTTGGAAAGGGAATCCAGCTTGCCCCGGTTCGGATCCTCGCCGGGAAGGAGGTTTGGATGACTTGGAGGCCTGGAAGAAAAGCAAGAAGATTAAAAATGGCTTGTGCGGAAACGCAAAGGGTTTATAAACCAAGGAGCTTCGGCCGGAGACCCCAGGAGAGGAAAACCACGGGTGCGTCGGGCGCTTTGACCGTGGTCACGTCGGTTCGTGGGAGCTAAATACAACCCGGGACAGGTGCAGGGAAGGGATCTGGGGCGCCTGGAGGATGCAGAGCCGATCTCGCCGGGGGGGGGSCCGAAAAAGCAAAATGAAGGCAGAGAGGGGATCTGATTACGCTCTATAAATACACCCGAGAGGGTGGCAGCGGCGGTAAACAAGAGCTATTTTGATCCCTTGCTCCCCTCGCATTCCTGCGATGGAAACATAAGCGGTTAAACAGTCCTCACTGACTTCTTGGGGAGACACGTACGGCCCGTAATCGACCACGAGAGAAGTTGCCCTTTTCCAAAGAGAATCACTAATAAAAGAAAGTTAAAATAATATAAGAGAGTTTGTAATGGCTCCGGTGGGGATACAGCGCTCTCTCACAGGAACCCATTTTGTATTATCTTTCTCTTGCTCATGGCGGAAATCAATTTTAATAGTACTGACAGGAAATGAGGATGTAAGACTTCAAATAGAACAAATCCTGCAACATTCAAAAATAATAAAATGGGATATGAAGTCATTTGTTCTTTTTTTTCTAAATAAAAATGCGATCCCGTCAAGAGAAAATGCTTCTAAAAGCACCGAAACACCCGGCTGGATGCAACGCCGATGAGCTAAAGTGTTCCTGTCGGTTCGGCAGCGAGATGACGAGCCTTTTGGCTTCGTGGCCTTTTTTAACTAAATACAGTTTTTCAAAAGACACGTCAATGCAAATAAGACTTTCTGATACCTTGTTCTCCAAAGCTAGAGCAGCCGCAGAGTGATTTTCCTTATAGAGAGGGCAAAGTGCTTAAAAAAACCCGTTTCTGGGGGTGCTTAAAAGTCATCTTGTGTATATGGGGCACAATTTCCCCCGGAGATCACAGCCTCTGGGATATATTGCAAGGGAGTTTGAGCTCGTATCGACTGCGTCTTCCTTCTACCTGGACTCCAAGCGCCTTCTGCCAAACCTTTTTCCAAGTTAAAGCCCAGCCCGAGTGTCGTCCCGGCATCGACTGCCCTGATCCACGTCATGTGGAGGAGAGGAGCCGTGAATCCAATTGCACGGCCGTCCYGAGGCACTGCAAGCAACAGATCAGAGGAAAAACTTTTTTTCTCCGAACGGAAAGACCAGGTTCTTGGGAGCCGCTGAAAATTATAATGAGCTTCCTTCAAAGTGACGTTCCCAAAGGCGCTAAAACATCACAAGGTGCTTCCGAGAAACTGTGTTGCCATTTCCCCTTGATCTCATCTTTAAAAGAGGAGAAATATAGTACCTCCTCCGTGCAGCTTTTCCGGGAACCTCTTGCCTTTACCCCGCTCTTCGTCAGCCTCTTCCTCCTGTGCCATCGCCGAGCGCTCGCAGCCTCCTCCGGAGCCGACCTCGGCGGCGAACGCCGTCAGGGAACAAGAGTTACGCGCGAAACCAAGGAGTCATCGATAATGAAACTCTCAACACTTAACTTTAAGTGGCTAATCATCATTAGTTCTTTTGGTATTCCTCCTAATGGCATTAATCACGGGCCACTCATTAGACTTTAATGTGCYGGTAATATGTTAATCCATAGTAATTCAATTGCAATTTAGCATCGGATAATGTCTGCTTATTGGGAAGGGCTAGCGACGGAGCCAAGGTCCGTTTTGCTCCAAGCCGATGAAAGGAGGCTGTCGGGCGGAAGAAGATGTGCTTCGCTCAGCGAGGAAGAGGAGGAGGAGGGTGGCCTGGTCGCGCAGGTCCCTGAGCCGGTCCTTGTCCCCGCTGTCCGGGAGAAAATTAAAAACTTCTCCCGCCGCAGTCCCGAGGACTTTGAGCCAGGTGCCAAGCCGGCTTCTAGTTTTAATTACAGTTTTATCCTCCGCTGTTCGCGACACCTTGCTTCTGCCCTTTTTCATTTGACAAACATTGATTTTTTCCTCCCCTTCCCAGGCGGCAGCTCAAAATTGATGCGGCCGTTGTTGTTTTTCTAATTTAATTTCCTTCCTTATTTGTGCATGGCGGCGGCAACGGTGAATTAGCCACGGTGGGAGCCGGCGTGGCCGGGACGCTGCCGCTGAGGTCAGAGCGCCGCATGGCTCCCGGGAGCTTCCTTTGAAAGTCACCAAGTGTCCAGAACGTGTCCATAAAATCTGCTTTTCCACTGACCTCAGGCTGCAGCTTTTACATCCGGGAAATTAAATGTCAGCTTTTTCACACCCTGCGGATTTGCAGCAGTGGTGACGGAAAGGATGTCGGGGGCCGTCGCGGTGGTAGCTCAGGTCGTGGCTTCACCCGGCCACGTGTGGACAACACGAGGGTGGAGATCACCTGCTTCTCGGGGACCTCAGGTTGCACCAACCTGATTTTTTATTGCTGATGGATAAAAAAAACAGGAGATAAAGTCCTTTGTGCTGCCTCATGGCTCCATGATCTTTCCAGGAACAAACACTGCTTGCCCCGTTTTCTCCATGGCATCATTTTATTTTAGCCCCAGGTTTCCGGACCCGGACTTGGAGATCTTTTGCATCCCAAAGGATGTGTAAAACTTATTTTGCTTTCCTTTGCACGTGGAGGAGGAATACGTAAGGCGCTGGTTTTCTCACATCCATCTGCAAACCTTTGAGATAACTGTAGCAGCAAGCGGTATGAATCATTTAGATGGTATTTAGGCAACTTCTGGGGAACCTGCGCAAAAATTAAAAGCTGGCTAATCAAATGGCCACTTGTAATTCTAATGCAAAGGCACACAGTCGTAGCGGAGGCTATAAAAAAAGCTGAATTCAATCTAGGCAAACTTTCATAGTTATAATTTCAGGAGAGATCAAAACTGACACCAACCTAAGTAAGTAAAGCTACTCAAAATTCAAAGTTTATAGTCCATCTGTCTCTTTGCTTCAGGGAGCCCGTATTAAATTTATTGCTAAATAAAACAAACAAGCCTCGCAAAAGTCAGCGCCGAAATCTGCATACTCATAAGAGAATTAACAGAACTCTCTTGTTATGATGGCTGATTCTCAATTTGCATCTTTAAAGAGTTGTGACCATCTCCCCGTTGCTCCCCGCGCAGCCCCTGTCTGAAGCCGGGCCAGCGGCTGCTGAAACGAGGTGGGGAGAGGAGGCGGCAGAGCAGCTGAGGTTAAAAATCACCTGGGGTTCACCCCAAAATCGACAGGCGACGGCGAGGACCAAATCTGTCGTTTCTGCGTCGTTTCCGCGCTCGGCGTTTGCCCCGCGTCCTTGCCCACGGCTCCCGCGGATGCGCAAGCGCAACGTGGGCTGGGGGCTCACGTTGCTTTACCCTGGCTTGTTCCATCAGTCGATCCACCGCTTTTCTGCAGCGTTCGTGCACGGGGTAATTTGGGGATTATTTAGCCGGGCCTTTGACTTTTCCCATCGCTAACAGCTCCGATCAGTTGATACAAACCTACTGGAAACTTTGCATTTCAGAGCATGCCGGTAGCGCAGCCAGGAGACCCTGCAGGAGCGGCGAGAACAAGCCGCGGACTTATCACGGCTCGAAATGAAACATTAAAAAGCAGTAAGCTGGCAAGTGGGGATTTTCTAATAAAAATGATATAACCTTCCATTTATCCAGCACTTTCAGCCGGAAGGACCCCAAAGTGCTTTCCCGGCTCGCCGAGACACGATTAACCCACATTCGGTCAGCGCAGGAACGAGCACGGCGGCTGTTCAAAACCACACAGCAGCCCAAGGCTCGGCTCAAAAAACCCCCCCATGGTTTTGGGGGCAGTTTCAACCCTGGTTGCCTGATCCTCTGCCTGGCTTTGGGATGCAACACGTCTTTTGGGCGTCCGGTCTTGCAAGATGGCTTTGCGAGAAGGGGACAAGTCAAAAATACAAAGCTGGGGGTTTTCCTAGCATAATTTGCACTGCGGTCCAGGAAAAAACTCCCATGCGGAGTCGGCGGCCGTGCTGGGAGCCACGCTGCCCTGGAGCCCGCTTGAGCTGAGCGGTTTTAGGGAGACGAGGAATTGCTCTGGAAACGTCCAGATTGCTTTGAAATCGTGAAGCAAAACCTTGCAAAACTCTTCAGGAAGAGAAGACCAAAAAAATAGCTGCAGTTTAGTGAATATTGGGCTTTTTAGCCCTCGGACAGGGCTATCCCAGAAGCGGATTTTTAGCCCTTTTGGGCAAGACGCTCCAGCAAAATGAAAAAAAAACTAAGAGCGCAGGACAGTTTCTGAGATGTTTGTCTCAGTATGGGATGAGAAAATATTCGAGGGGCAGGAAAACCGCTTCCTGCCCACCTCTGACCTCTCCTCTTGCAACTGATGGGTAGTGACACACTGAAATCCTCTATTTTGGGTTTGTTTTTGCTTGTCACCGATACATCAGCTCTCAGATATATTGGTCCTGCAAAAGAGAGGAGTTCAAAGATTAAACCGGAGTTTAATCTTGCATGGGAAACCTCTGGGGATATCGAGCCTTTCCAACATTGATCCCTTGTTCTTAATACATCCTTCCTGGGCCTATGGATTAGTGATAAAGTCTTTAATTATATCCTCACGTGTACTTATCTATTAGTAGTTGTCAAATTGGTGGGGCTGTACATTAGATTACGTGTGTGTCGGAGACTATTTAGGCTTCACATGGTTGATTTTTCTGCGGAAAACATGTACGGAGGTAAAGATGAGAACATATTAAAAAGCAGTAGTTACTCTGTGGGTATCCTAAGCCCAAGGCAAATCACTTGGGATCGGCCTTCAGAGAAACCCTCCACGGGCTCAGGTTTAGCTAAAACTTGGAGAAACCCTTAACCTCCGCCCAAATATTCTCTGCGTTCGGGAAGCGAGTTGGCGATTCGGGGAGGGCAGCGTCTCCCTCTAACCCGCCGCAGCGCYGGCTCCGAGCGCAAAACTCCCGTCTTGGGAGCGAAGCCGCGACCGCGGCCGCGTCGTAAAACCTTGTGTTGTTTTTAACATCTCTTGTTTAATAATTTACTCGGCTTTTCTCTTATCTATATTTCAGACGATTTCATCTGGCGCGCGTGGAGAGCTGCACGCATTCATTTCCCCTCGTATCCTGTCACACTTTTCTTAGAGAAATTCGACACCAGCAATAATGCAATCTTGGAAAGAGAATTGAATTATTTATGGCGAAGTAGTCAAATGGCTGAGAATAAAACGCTATATTTTTAGGTAATTTGTTTTCTCCCGAAGCCTGTTATGTAAAAATGTAAATATTACAAGTTATAGATGTCACTGCTCTTGCCAAATGTTTAATATTTTAGTAAACTTGCTCCAAGGACTCTTGTCACTTTTCTGAAGGAACCGTTAGCGTATTCCTTGAATAAGCGCTGATTAGTTTGCTGTAATTATATATTTACAACTCCGACTTCGAGCGCACGGAGAAACACTCGCCCTGCCGAGGCACCCTCTCCCCGGTCTCGGCGCAGATGCGATTGCTCTGCCATGGTGTGACTCCCGAATCCGGGGACCCCGAGAACGTTGAATTTCCGGGGAGGTTTCCCAGCTGCGCGCGACCTGGCTTGCAATGGGGACATGGAAAAACAGGTTTCATCAAGGGTTTAAGGTGCTCGAGGCTCGGATTCCTCTTCCAGATGGGTGGCGAGGTGGACAACTGCATCCTCGGTCTGCAGTCACCGGAGGGTGATGGCCTCAATTTGAGGCCGGAGATGGGAAAAACTCAGCTGCGGTGAGAAGCCGGATGGTCGTGGCAGGAAGGGAAAAGGCTCCGAGGGATGAGGCCGCTGCTGGCAGCGCCTTGGGAAGCGGCGCCGAAGGTCGCAGCACCGCCGGTTCGCCTCCTGTGTGCTCCACGTCCCCCATCGCCACAAGGGAATGGGCGCTCCAAGCAGGTGACGGGGCCGGYGGACCGGAAAGATGATCTGGGGGTGACCTGGTACGGCGGAGAGATGCTTTGCTGGGGAGAAAAGGCTGGGCGCGGACATTTTTTAATTTACCCATGAAAAACATGGCAAGACCCAATGGCGAGATGTGGAAGCTGAACCAATTCAAATGGGAAATCAGGCCTCTGCTTTTAACAGGGATGATAATTAACCTCTGGAAAAACTCTSCAGGGAAGAAGTAGCTGCTGCATTTGCAGAGGAGAAATCCAGGCCTGGACACTTGTCTGAAGGATGCTGCAGCCGAACAAGAGTTACYGAACGCAGCGGAGGGATCGTGCCGTGCTGATCGGGTGCTCGGAGCGGAGGAACGAGGGCTCCGCTGGAGCTGTGAAACATCAAACTCTCCGCATCCCCGTGGGACGCTCGGAGCAAGGTGTCCGAAGAAATTCCTGCGCAACAGAGGGAATAATTGGGAAATATTGGTCAGTCGAACATTTTCAGCACTGATGGGGGTTACAATACACCTGGAGCTGATGGGGCTGGTGGGATCCAGCAAAAGCGTGGGGGCGAAGGGAGCGGGTTGGCGCGGTGAATGCGCGCGGCTTTAATTGCCTTTCCCGAGCAGCCATTCCTCACTCGCCCGCTTTTCATCTCTGTTTTGCAAAATAAGATGCAAGCTCGGTGATCCTGCAGCCCTTTGATATCAAGATCAGTGCTTTATGCCTGCCTCTACTTATCTATCCCATTCAAATTATACAGTCTCTGAAGACCTAAATATTTTTTGCCTGGCACCAAATCCGGCTGAAACAACTGAGTACTGAAGACAGCTTTATGGCTCCTTGTCTTAGATTGCTCTTGTGGAATAGTAATGAGGGTGGGAAGATCGTCCTGTTTTCTGATTTACAAGGCACTCGGAGGTCTCCGTTGTATTGCAAGCCCCAAACAGCCAGAAATTATTATAAATCACTGCCCTAACATCTCCAAAGACTTATCGACAGCGAGCGAGGAAAAGGGGATGCTCCAAGTTCCCGCTGGAATGATGTTTGTCACGACGACACGCTGGGCTGATCGAAATCTGGCTGCGTCTCGGGGAGAAAGCTCCATCCGACGTGCCGGCTGAGCAACGTCTCCGTGATTTACGGCAGGCATGCGCGGCGCGGAGGCCGCAGCGAGCCTCGCGGCTGCAAAGCCAAAGCTTGGCCCGGTGCGGYGATGGCACCGCTTTTCAGCCCTCATGAAGAAATGCACCTGTAAGGGTGTTCCCAGGCTTAAATTTAAGCTCAGGACCAAGAGCGCTGCCCCAAATTGCACCTGGGCGTCTGCATCGGAGAGCGAAGCAGCAGAAAAGCCGACCTGGCTTGGAAATGAACTTCTTCGCCCCTATGCCCCGAAACGGCTCCTAGTTTTTCTCCTAGAAAGAGGGAAAAATCGCTTGCTTTCACCCTTCCTGCAAAATTTGTGACCCTATAGGCCTCTGTTATACGTAATTTAYAGACGCTGACTTATATAAGACATGTTACTGCTCCGTTCGTAGCCCTGTGAAGTCCTGATAGCTCTTTGGAGCCGTCTTTAGCCCATCCTGAAATAATCCGGGGTTATTTTGAGTGACTGCAGTGAGCCCAGAATGAAAGGCAGGCGATTCCCCCGGGCTTGCGGGGCGAATAACCCACCAGCTTTGATTTCTAGCCCGCCCGGGGCCGTAGGATCTCATTTGGTGGTGAAGACGATGCACCGGGCCGCGTAAAATGAAATCAGCCCACGGAAGGAGACGCGGTTTGGTTTGGTTTTGTTGTTTTTTTTTTCTCGACGGGGACCGAGCGAATTAGCGCCTCTCGACAAATGGTGACCGTGATCAGGATAACGAACCCGAAACCCCGTCGGAGAAATATCCTAGCGGCGAGTGGGATGCCGTTTTTCTCTCCGGTTTTAGTGCCGTCGAAGCAATAACGTGTAATGATGTGAGCCCTGCCGTTTCTCTGCTGCCTCCCCGCCGTGGGGCTGCCGGCTGACCTGAGGAGAAGTGGAGGGTGGCTAATGGACCATTAGCAGGCGCGATCAAATTAGGATTATAATCCAGTTTGAAGTGGGAAAATGAAACGTCTCAAACTGCCGGCCTCCTTAATTGTGTCTCCAAAATTTGGCAGGAAATTAGCCCAGGAGACGCTCTCTCGAGCRGCGGCGCCGCTTCGCCTTTCTTGCTTTGGGCTCCCCCCGGCTCAGGCAGCCTTCAGACCCCCCACCCCGCGGACGGAGCAACAACCCGAACCCTCCCTCCCGGCCTAAAGGAGCCAAATTTAGGCTAAAAGCCGAACTTTGGGAACCGCGATGCTGCCAGCCAGGCTGCCAACCTCTCCCTTTCCTCGCCAGCTCCCCGATTCGGCGATGAAAAGGCACCAAAGTTGTCCGTGGGGCTGTGGAGGATGCCTGGGGCGCTGGGAGAGGAGGTGGAGAGGCACCGCCGCGGCTCCTCGGGGCCTTCTCCGAATCCGCCTGGGCAGGCGTTTCCTCGCGCCGTGGCCTGTTTCGTACGTTTTCGAACATTTTATTCA
>NW_020447257.1:83066-94956 GCF_003343035.1 Apteryx rowi
GGGGGGCACGCGCACGCCTTGCACCCGGTCGCAATGCCCGGCGGCCCGTTGCAACGCTTTCCAGCCGCTTGCAATGCCCTCCTGCCGCTTGCAATGCCCGCCGGCCCGTTGCAACGCTTTCCAGCCGCTTGCAATGCCCGCCGGCCCGTTGCAACGCTTTCCAGCCGCTTGCAATGCCCGCCGGCCCGTTGCAATGCCCTCCTGCCGGTTGCAGCGACCGCCGGCCGTTTGCAATGCCCTCCTGCCGCTTTGCGTTGCCGTTCTGCCCGTTGCAATGCCCTCCTGCCGTTGGCGTTGCCCTCCTGCCCGTTGCAATGCCCTCTGACCGGTTGCAATGCCCGCCGGCCCGTTGCAACGCTTTCCAGCYGGTTGCRATGCCCTCCTGCCGGTTGCAATCCTCTCCAGCGGGTTGCAATGCCCTCCAGCTGGTCACGCTGCCCTCCGGCCCATTGCAGCGCTCTCCGGCCCGTCGCAACGCCTTCTGACCGCTCGCGATCCCCTTCAGCCGGCTGCAGCGCTCTCCGTCCGGTCGCGACGCGCTCGGGCCGCTGGCGATTCCTTCCAGCGGGTTGCGGTGCCCCCCGCCCGTTGCCGTACCCGCCGGCTGGTTGCGTTTTGCAGGTGCCAAGTTGCTCCCCCCCAAAAAACGGTGCAAAACGCCCGGCTTTGCGGGGTGCCCTTCGGCCTCGGGGCGCCCGCGGAGCGGCGTGGGGGCCGTGCCTCGGCGTCGAGCACCCAAACCGCCGCCCGGGCCGCGGCCGGCATGCCAAAGCCGCCGTTTCGCTGCCGTTTCGCCCCATTTCYGCCGGCCTACAGTGCAATCTTTATTCCGCACGTGCGCGCTGGGGGGGGGGTGTGTGTGTGTGGAAACCCTAGCAATTCGGCAGCTCTTTTTGGGGCGCCGCTGGGTTTCGCTGTTGCGTTCCCCCCCCCCTTTTTTTCTCTCCGCCTTTGCATCCGCAGGAGATCCCGCTCCGCCRCCGACTTTTCGCAGCTAGTTGCCCGAGAAGTTTGCGGAGGCGCCGCGGGGGCGCGACGGCGACGGTGCCGCCGCGCCTCGGCCCGGTTCGCTCGGCTTTTTCTTCCCCCCCATCCCCAGCCGCTCGCCGGCGCCTCTTTGTTCGGGGCTGCGGCGGGAGCAGCCCTCCGTGGTTTCTCGTTACGCGCGGCTCCTCCGCGGGACCTTTCCGCCGAGACCCGTCTCGCGAAAAACGCGGCCCTCCGTGTAACGAGAAACCCTCCGCCGAGCCGGGTATTTGCAAACCGAAGCCGCGGAGATTAGATTAAGTCTCCTGCGAACAGCTCCGCGCGGGTATTATTTTTGGCTGGAACGCGGGGGCAGCTGTCTGCCGGGCCGGGGCGGGAGGGGATGGAGTGTGTGTGTGTGTGGGGGGGGGCGGGAAAGGCAGGAATGAGGGCGGAACGGGCGCTTTTGCTCTTCCGAAATGTTGTTGTTTGGTTTTCAAGAGTCTAAACTGGCCCCGTTCGGAAGCGGCGACGTGCTTTGATTGCGCCGGGCAGCCTCGGAGCTAAACTTGGGAGACGCGGCCGCTCTCGGCGCTTCTCCCCGCCGTGCTTTACGCCTCCGGCGCCTGTTCGGTGCCTTTTACTTCTTCTTTTCCCCGCCGCCCGCGAAGCAAAACCCCCCGAAACGCCTGGGAACCCGCCAAAATTTCGGTGGCGGGCTGCCCGTTGGCAACCGAGCGGCTCCTGACCCGTCGCCTCTCTCCCCGGCCGACCAGCACCCACGAAACGATTTGGGTGCCGGGAATTAAAAACCGGAACCCCCCCCCTTGTCCCCGTTGGGGGTTTTTCCGCCGCCCGGCTCTTGGAAGCTTTTGTTTTTTTCTTTTTTGGCCCTGCAGCGAGGCAGCGTTCACGCCGGCGCAGACGCGCCTTTACCCTTCATCTCGCCGAATTTCGAACCCGGACTCGCCGGGCCGCCCAGTTTTCTGTTTCTTTTGCCTTGCCGGCGAACTTTCCGACGGCTCCGCGGTTTCCCTCGGGTTCGCTGACGGCCGCGGAGCTGCTGTTTGCCTTTCATCCCGCGCGGGTTCGGAGGAGCAGCCGCCTTTCGGGAAGGGACCCTACCTTTGTCGCCCRATTATTTTCCTCTTCCTCGTGCCTTTCCGAAAGCCGCTTCTGCTGCAGATCTTTTCCCAAAGAGGCTGCAGCGACTCCTGGTGATGGGATCGTCCTCGGAGCTGGCGGGCAGGTTACGACGGCTACGCCGAACCCGGGAGCCTAGGACAGATGTATCGGTGCCTTAAACCACCGCCGAGACTCTGCTACGACGGGAAACGCTTGCTCGACATCTTGGGCGGAAGGTTTCTTTCGTCCGACCTTCCTTTCTCCCAGCTCCATGTGGAAAAACCTCATCGCCGCCTCCTTCCTTGCAGAAATACCAGGTGAAAATACCCGAACCGGATCGCCTGAAGTTTGGAGGAAGCCTGCTGGTTCGCTGCCGCGCGAGGTTTAATCCTCGGCTCGCCGCTTYGGACGGGCCGCCCCACGAAATCTTGGGGTGCTGGGCCCAAGGATCGGGGARAGGATCGGGGGGCCCTTGCGCGTCTTCGCAAGGAGAAGAGAAACRAGCGGTAGGAGATTCGGGGAGGAGAGCAGCCGGATCGCTTTGTGCCGCYTTAATCGGCAACCCCTAAACGGTTTTAACCGTTTTGGGGTTGGGCTCTCCAGGCTGACGTTAGTTTTGCGCCTGCCGTTGAGTAACTCGCTTCTAAAACCGTTTTGCGGGCGGCCTTCGCYGAGCCGAGGGTCGTAACGACCGTTAGGTTGATGGCGGAAAGCTTTCACGGAGCYGTGCGGAGGGCTAAATGCGTTCTCGGGACGCGCGGAGCAGGTTTTCCCCCCCAGATTTTCTCCGCGGAGCCCGTTTTCCACGTAATCCCCCTCGGCGAGCTTCGAGCGCGGTCCGGACTCGCTTCCCCCCCCCCTCCTCCCCTTCTCCCTGAGGGAAGCAGCTGTAAATCTGGAGCGAGTCCGACTCCGCCGGACCAAACGCAGCTTTGCAGCTGTGTAAACACGGCGCGAGTTTGGCCTTGGCTCCGCGTAGCCGATTGCAGCTTTTTTTTTGTGTTCCCTCTTTGCCGCTTCTGCCAAGAAGAGCGGGGAGGAGAGTGCGGAGCGGCGGGCGAAAGCAAGCGCTCGCTAGCGTGTAACGTCGGACGATCGTCTGCAGCCGGCGCTTGTTAAATATTTGCGAGCCCGGCGAGGCGGGACGCCGCTGGAGCGCTGCGTCCGGCCTGTTAGCGCCATTAATTTCTCTTTTTTCGGAGGCCGCGCGGAGCCCGAGACGGTGCCTTTTCGGTCAGCGTCGCTCGGACGCAATGCTCTTTGCGGCTAACGAGACGCAGATGCCGGCGACCAGCTCCGAGCGACTGCCGACGCTGGAGGAGTGAGCGGGACTTGCTGGGGAGGGGGAGACACGCCGGCCGCTTGGGATCCTCGATAATGCTGCGAACGGGGGTGAAATTAGGAGTGAAGGGGGGAGGACGGCACTGTTGCCGCTTCGAAAACGCCCGTCGGCCGTCCCCGAAAATCACGTGGTGAGCGGCAGGATCCAAAAAGGGAATTCGTGGAAGAAGAGCGTGAGATGGGTGCGAGCGTTTTCCCTGTTTCTCAGCTTCTTCTCTTAACCTCCGGCAACGGGCAGCCCCTTCCTGAACGAGAAATGGTTTCTGTCGATCCTCGAGAGGTTTCTTTTCCGCTCTGTCCTTGAACCCGTCTTTTAGTATCCGCAGCATCTCGCGGTGGCGATTTCCGACGTGTTACGGCACCAGCTGGCATCTCCCGTTTGCTTCGAACGTCCGCGCGATGGGCGGCCCCGGAGGCAAATCCCAAATCCCCCGCGTTTCAGGTAGGCCGTCCAACGCAGCAGCCCACGAATCCGGCCCGCGACCGCGGAGAAATTCGGGGCGAGAGACTCCGCGGCGCCCGCCGGAAGCCCAAAGCGCCTCTTCTCCGCAGCCGCTCCAAAAAAAGAGGCTTTTCCCGGGTGCAGCCGAGCCCAGGCCCCCACGAACGGTCGCCCTGTGCCCGGTGTGGCCCTCGGCTTCGGCTTTCGCCTGCCGCGCTCTGTGTGGCCTTCGTCAAAYCTTCGCACCGGCAGCCAGGATCGCGACGGCAGCCGGGATCGCGACGGGATCCAGGATCGCGCCGCTCGCGGGGAGACCTGCCCCCCTCGGCTGCGAAAAACCCCTCCGGCACGTTCGCTCGGGGGRAATGGCGCAGGTGGAGCAGCCCGCGCAGGGCTGCGGAATGACGGAGGGGGAAAACTCCGAGCCGTAACGAAATACCGCTTCAGTGGATTAAGGAAAATGCCACCGGTCGCGTTGTATATGTAGCTTTTAACTTTAATAAGGTGTTGCGAAAACTATGAAAACGGTTATAACCGAAACCACGTTTTGCAGCGAGCGCCCGCTCTGTTCTCCCGCTCCCCCAGCTACAACGTCTCCCTTTGTACCCTCGGCAAAAGCCGTTGGAGCCGCTCGGAAACCGATGACGGCGCCATCTGTGGATTTTGGGGTACCCATGGCCGAAAATCCCGGCCTTTCTGCCGGTGAACCTCGTGGCGGCCGGGCGCTTTTTCCCCCCAACGCCTTTCTGAACGTGATTCGCGCCGTTAAAATCGCAATCCGGAGGCGGGAAGCTGAGCTGCAATTGCTTCCGGCGGCGCCTTTTCACCTTGGGAGGAAAAGCGGCTTTTTCCTTCGCCTCCTGCTGTCTCGCTGCTGCTATCCCGGCTGACCAAACCTCATTTTTCGGAGGCAGGACCGGTCTTTTTCGATATATCCCTTCCAGGTCTGTTGGAAAGCACTTTATAGCTTTGCAAAGCCCTTAAAATGTTTTTTAAACACTACTTCGAGCTTGTAAGGCTGGTTTTAGAATAGCAATTACAAGCTCCCTTATCCCCCAGCAAATTCCCGCTGTGATGGCGTACGTAAACCGGTTTAGACGTTTTTAAGGCTCGCGAGCAATAAATTTGAAAGGCRGCAACGTCGCGGATCCCGGAACGGCTCGGCCCCGGCTTTTCCCCGCTGCTCTCCTGCACGAGGTTTCGCTCTCCCCGTCCCGCAGCGGTGCTTCCCTTCTCCCTGCTTCGGACAAAAAGGTAAAAAAACCCCCTCAAAAATCCCCCCCATCAAACCCCAAATCCGGATCCCGAGTGCTTTAACTTCCCTTCGCTTGGAAAACAAAAAAAAAAGGAGCCGGATTTCTGGGCGTAGCCTTAATTGAATTAAGCCGGTGCGGGTTTCCCTGGGAAATCTTGCTTTTTTTTGGCGTCAGGCTCGAATGATGGGGTGGGACGTCCGCGTCCCCAAGCCCCGTGCGTCCCTCGTTTCCCCGGGATTCGAGCGGCGCTGCCGCCTTTTAAATCCGACGGATAACRCCGGGACAGGGAGGCTGCAGGAACCGACGGGCTGGCGACGTCTTGGGTCACGCCGGTAAGTAAATAACTAAGGAAATGACTTTTTTTTTTGCTCTTTTTTTCCCTCTTTATTTCTTTCTCGGGGAGACGCGTTCAGTGGCGGCGCCCGACTTTCCCCGTCGCCGAGTTTGGATTCGCGGGAGCTGGGAAACCCTTCACCCGGGCAGTGGCGGCCTCCGCCCCCTCGAAGGAGCAATTCGGATAAAGGTTAAACTGATAATTGCTGCTCTCTTAATGAGCTAATAATTAAAACTTCTATCAGCCATCGCAGCCGGCCCCGTCGCCGCTCTCCGCCACCCGGCTCCGGGGATGCGYGCGCCATTTYAGCGCCGTTCCCCGCCGGCCGTGCCGGGTGGGATCGGGACTGAAACAGGCGCCGCTTTCGGACGGTGTAAACGCAAAACCAGCCGCTCCGAATCCGGCTTCGCCCGYGCCGTTAGGGAGTTAGGTATTTCCCGTAACCTTTTTCCGTTTTAACGCCGCGGAGCGCCGCACGCTGGATTGCTCCGCTCTATCCTCCCTGGTTGCAGCCCCGCCGGTCTTCCCAGGCGGCGACAAGCCGCGGGGTTTGTTTTTTTTTAAATTCCAAAAAAAAAAGGAATAAAAAGGAATAAAAAAAAAGGAATTAAAAAAAAGGAATAAAAAGGAATAAATAAAAAGGAATTAAAAAAAAAAGGAATAAATAAAAAGGAATTAAAGCAAAAAAGCTCCTTGCGGGCTCGCCGTCGCTTTTCGCCTGCGAGCGCCTCGCCGAAGGCCCTTTGGGGACGGGGAAGGGGCCTTCGGCACGCGGCCGGCCGGCGGCGCTGGCCCCGCTCCAGCACCTGGCCGCCGCATACAGCACCCTTCATGCAGCCAGACAGAATTAAACCCTTTGTTTCCTGTTTGCCCGGGCCCGACTTAGCGAGCCCGCGAGGGCTCAACAGACCCGCCTTTGTGCTAATTTAATTAAGCGCCGGCGCCCGAGGATGAGAGCGCGGCCTATAAATACCTGCTTTTTGCTCGGGGCGCGCAGGCACCGCGTGGTTCCCCCCCCWCCCCGAACCCGACCCGACCCGACGGCAGCTCCCGGTGCCGTCCGCTCCTTCGCCGCGCGGCGTTTTGCGACTCCCACCGCCCACCCCGCGAAAAGCCTCCGTCCCGGCCTTCCCCCGAGGAAGAAATTCATCCGAAGCCGTGAGTTTGCTCCCTGAAGTTGCCGGCGTGGAATAATAAATATTTCCCAAACTTATTTCCGAAAGAGTTGTCGGCGCGAAAGCTGAAACGCGTCTCTTAAATTACAAGTGACACCCAATTTCTGCAGTTTTAAACCCCCAAATCCAAACTATCCCGACGCGTTATAATCTGATTAGTATTAATTTGCCAACGCGGAGACCCCCGCGCCCGGGGGGGGCACCCCGTCTTCTCCGTCACCTCCGGTAGCAAATCCCAACCCGCTTGGCAGCGGCCCGAAATCCCCCGCGACAGGAGAGGGAAAACCCCCCCCGAGGCCGAAGGCGCAGCGAGGGATCTCCGGAGCTGCACGGGTAATTTCCTGCGTATTTGATTTTCTCACACAGCTACTTTTTTAAAAATGCTTTTCATTTATTTTTTCCCTTTTTTTTTTAAAGATAAAAGAGGCCTTATTTGGCACGCAGGCTTAAAGATTTACGAGCGTTAGGCGTCTTGAATGATTCCACCTGCGGGATCCCCTTCGCGCTCCTCGCTTTTCGCGTCGCCCCGGGGCAGTCGAAGACGACGAGGCCGATAAAAGCAAAGCCGCCGACGTCGGGCTGTGAGTTGCGTCCCGGGGATTCGCCCGCGAGCCCCGGCGCTCGCGGTGGCCGCTGGGCATTAGGTGCCCCCTGCCGCCGCTGCCAAATTTGCCCTTAAATCAGCTGATTTCCGAATTGACCCGTTTCGGGCTCCGATTCGGCAAAGCGGCCGCTTGGGCTTGGAAAAACGCGTCCCGGTGTTGCTTTTGGCGCCAGAAACGCGCTCTGCTTAAAAAAAAAAAGCATGAAAAACTGATTTTTTTGGGGGCAAATCTGTTGAGACGGACGCTGTACCAAAACCCCCCCCAAAATCGGGATAAAACGGAGAAATCGGCAGCGCTCTCGGGGGCCCAAACTGAAACTCCCTCCTCGAACTTTACCCGCATCTGTTAAGACGTTATACAGGGCTGCACCCGTCCTTCACCTGCCCGATTCCCTTTGAGTCATTGAATTAGCTGAATTTCAGAGTGTTTTATGAAATACAAAGTGTTGCGCGCGTTTGGAGGGCTTTTATTGTCGCTTCTATAAAATAAGGCGCAACAAGAAGGATCGGTGATAGAAATTCCTGCGGCGTCTTCCTTATATTTAACGTTATTGCTCCCGCGTTTAAAAAGGGGCACGTGTTTTGCTCGTTTATTTTAGGGATGAGTTTAAGCGCGGAACGCTGCTGGTGCTGGGTTTTACCACCGGTTCGGTTCCCGCGGGTTTGGGAAGCGCCAGGCTTTTTTAACATCCCGATCCGCGTCGGAGCTGTTTAAAAACTCTTGGGGCGTTTGCGCTGTCTCGGAGCGTCTTTATTTACATGACTTCGTGTAAACACTCCGCTTCCGCTCCTAATCCTGGCTTTCCTGGATTTTAGACGGCTTCGCTCCGGCTGAAACTTTCTCCGCCTGTTTTGTCGTGTGAGCTTTTTTTTTTTATTATTTTTCCGAAAGGCAAAGCCGCCTCCGTGTTGCGGGAAGAAACGCTGCCGTTTCGGAAACGCCGCCGGTGCTCCCCGTCCGCGGCGACCTTCCCTTCTGCCTTGATTTCACGTCGCTGGCGTTGTTTTTTTTAATCCCCGTTTGTACAACGGGCAGCCGGGAACCGGGACGCTCCGTGTGTCCTTTTGGCGCTGTGATCGCCTCCCAAATCCCTTTTCCGGCTTGAAAGCGGGAGCCGACGCTCTGCAAATTGCTGCACCGCTGAGGCCTGAGCATCCCTCTGCTCAGCGGCTACTGCTTTACGAAGGTGGGAATTGAGGGGAAAAAATAAAAAAACCCCCAAAACGTGATTATTTCTCCCTGCTTGTGCTTGCCAGCTACGTCCCCGGTGCCAGCTTGGCCAAGCCAAGCGCCGCCGCCGGCTCCTGCCCCGCATCCCTGGCTGCCCGGCGGGGAGCGTTGGGGCCAGCACGCGCTTGTGCGTGGTGGGAACGAGCGTTTTGGCAAAATCTTGGCGGCCCGCCGGGCTCTCCGGAGGGTCGCACGAGCTTGGGCAGCGTGCGGCCTGCTTTGCGAGTGATTAACAGTGGCGTAAGCAATCTGCATAGAGAGAAAAGCCCCGTTGGTATTACATTATTCTATTAGAGTTGCAAAGCTGGTATTAAGTGGACATGATTTCTGCCCACGGACCATTAATTTTGTTTTATCGCTGGCCTGATGGCCATTACCCTTTTTTGCCAACGCGTTCCCCCATTAGGTTTGTACAATTAACAAAATACGAGCTGTTAAAGCCGCGTGGGTAGCAAGGGGACGGCAAGGAGTGGGGGATCCGGCGGCCGGGGTGCACGCGTAGGGGGCGAACACCCTCCCCGGTCCCCGAAATGCCCTGGCCGGAGGGGTGGACGTGGCCTGCGTGCTGCTGAGCCCCTGCCCGGCACGGCGTGCGCCCATGCGGCGTCCGCGGTCTGCTTTAGGACCATGCCAGGAGCAGAAGTAGCTGTCGTAACGCTGCCTCCGTTGCCTGCCGGTGACGGACGCTGCCTTTGCTCTGCGTCGCTGCTTGCTTTCCGCCTGCCTGGGCAGCCAAAGGAGCAAAGACCCTAGCAGGGACCCCAAAATTAGCTCTGGGAGGGCATCCAAAATGAGCAAAGACCCTAGGAGGGCGCCAAAAATAAGCAAAGACTCCAGCAGGCACCAAAAATTAGCGCTAGCAGGGCATCCAAAATGAGCAAAGACCCTAGGAGGGCACCCAAAATGAGGGAAGGCCCTAGCAGGAACCCAAAAATGAGCAAAGATCCTAGGGGAGCACCAAAAATTAGCAAAGACCCTAGGAGGCCCCCAAATGAGCTAAGACTCTGGCAGGGACCCAAAAATTAGCAGTAGCTGGGCCCTAAAAATGGGCGAAGACCCTAACGGGGCACCCAAAATGAGCAAAGACCCTAGGAGGGCACCAAATATGAGCAAAGATCCTAGCAGGGTTCTAAAAATTAGCATTAGCAGGGCACCAGAGGAGCAAAGACCCCAGGAGGGCACTGAAAATTAGCAAAAGCCCTACCCAGGCACCAAAAATGAGGAAAGAGGCTAGCAGGGACCCAAAAATGAGCAAAGATCCTAGGGGAGCACCAAAAATTAGCAAAGACCCGAGCAGGGACCCAAAAATTAGCATTAGCAGGGCACCAAAAATGAGCAAAGACCCTGATGGGGCACCCAAAGTGAGGAAAGACCCTACCGGGGCACCCAAAATGAGGGCAAAGACTGTAGGAGGGCACCAAAAATGAGCAAAGACCCTACCCAGGCACCAAAAATGAGCAAAGGTGATAGCAGGGACCCAAACATTGGCACTAGCAGGGCCCCAAAAATGAGCAAAGACCCTAAATGGGGCACCCAAAATGAGCAAAACCCCTAGGAGGGGACCCAAAGTGTGCAAAGACCCTAGGAGGGCACCAAAAATGAGCAAGGACCCTAGGAGGGCACCCAAAGTGTGCAAAGACCCTAGGAGGGCACCAAAAATGAGCAAGGACCCTAGGAGGGCACCCAAAGTGTGCAAAGACCTTAGGAGGGCACCAAAAATGAGCAAGGACCCTAGGAGGGCACCAAAAGTGTGCAAAGACCCTAGGAGGGCACCAAAAATGAGCAAGGACCCTAGGAGGGCACCGAAAGTGTGCAAAGACCCTAGGAGGGCACCAAAAATGAGCAAGGACCTTAGGAGGGCACCGAAAGTGTGCAAAGACCTTAGGAGGGCACCAAAAATGAGCAAGGACCCTAGGAGGGCACCGAAAGTGTGCAAAGACCTTAGGAGGGCACCCAAAGTGTGCAAAGACCCTTTCAGGGACCCTAAAATTAGCACTAAGCAGGGCCACCAAGATGATCAAAAACCCTAGCGGGGCACCAAAAATGAGCAAAACCCCTAGGAGGCCCCCAAATGAGAGCAGCAACCGTTGGTGGGTCCCAGCCGCTCTTGAAGGGCTACCGGGGGTCCCATTCCCCCCGGCTCCGGGCAGCCCTCACCCCCCCTTTCCACTGGGTGTTTCAATCTCCCGCGTTGATGGATCATCTCCCCGTTTCGCTTCCCGGCTCCGGCCCCGTAATCGCGTTGAATTGAGCCCCAAACCTGACGAACGCTGCGACTCGTTGCCGAACCATTTCCGTTTGGAGTTGCCTTTCGATACCAAAGCCGGCGCCCAACGGCGCCGTGTTTCCTTCTCCCGGCAGGATTTGCGGGCAACGCTTGCATGTTTTTCCTCCGAACGGGCCGGGAAAGTTTGGGAAAGCTTCATGCAATGAGCTTGGATTGGGTTTCTTTTGCAAACGCAGCCAGCCTCGCTGTCCTCGCCCTGCTGGCCCTGGAGGAAAGGGTTTAAAAACCTCCGCTCTGATCCGTGAGTTCTCACTCCGTTTGCGACAACGGTTCTTTATATGAGACGCTTCTTTTAATGTCAGCAGGTGCCTTCCGGGCTCGGATCCTGAGGCTTCCCTTCCCGGCCACGCCGAGCTACCGAAACGGGCCTGAACCGTAAGTAACTTCCGCTGGCCTTTCCCTCTCCTCTTTCATCCGCGTTACGGGTTAAAAACCGCACCGGGAAATTTGATATTTGGCCGAAAAGCCGCCGTCCTGCCGCTTCGCTTACGTCCGCGCGCGACCGAGGAGCCCGGGCCGCGCCGTTTAATTAGCCCTCGTCGGCTACGGCCGTCGTTAACCCCCCCGCCGCGCTTACGGGGACGGCCCGCGAGCCCCTGCTGCCCCGGGAAACTGGAAACCTGAACACGTTCCCGGTGAGTATCCTAAATGCAAAACGTGCTCGACGTTGCGTTTGAACCCCGCGGATGTTTCCCCTCGAGCCCGGCAGGAGGAAGAGGAAGGAGTTTCGCCGCAGGGGACGAATAGCGTATTGGGGGCGAAAGGGGCCCCCGGCGGCCGCTCGGGTTCGCTCCGTTCGCTCCGTTGCGCGATAGCGAAATGCGTTTCTGCTTTCCTCCGAGCGCTCCTAGGGAGCGGGGGGCGAGAAAGCCCAAAGAAAAGCAAAAGCGGAAAAGCAAAAGTGAAAAAAGCAAAAGCGAAAGAAAAAGCAAAAGGGGAAAAGAAGCAAAAGGGAAAAGAAGCAAAAGTGAAAGAAAAGCAAAAGTGGAAAAAGCAAAAGTGGAAAAAGCAAAAGCGAAAGAAAAGCAAAAGGGGAAAAGAAGCAAAAGGGAAAAGAAGCAAAAGTGAAAGAAAAGCAAAAGCGGAAAAAGCAAAAGTGGAAAAAGCAAAAGCGAAAGAAAAGCAAAAG
>NW_020447257.1:96102-106326 GCF_003343035.1 Apteryx rowi
GAAAAAGAAGCAAAAGCGGAAAAAGAAGCAAAAGGGAAAAAGAAGCAAAAGGGAAAAAGAAGCAAAAGCGGAAAAAGAAGCAAAGGGGAAAGGAAAAAAAGCAAAAGGAAAAAAGCAAAAGGGAAAGGGGGAAAAAGCAAAAGGGAAAAAAAGCAAACGGGAAAAAAGCGAAAGCTTTTTCCTTTTTTTTTCCCCCTCCCTTTTAAAAGCCATGCTGCCGCGCGCCACCTGCAGAACGAGAGGCTCCTCTTCGGCGTCAGCTGGTGCTTTTTATAGGCCGCTCCGTCACGCACTAAAAAAGCGAAAGGTTAAGAGGACCGCCGCATTTCTCTTCTCTCATCTAGTCAGTTGGTATAACGTCGGCTTTTAAATCACGGGGAATTATTAAGCGCGGCAGCTTGCGCTCCCGGCTCTTTTCGCTTCCCCGTAGGGCCGCGCACCTGCGGATCTCGGCGCCACCAAATGCCCGCCGGCAGCCTTGCTCTGCGCCTCGAGCGCCACCGTGCCGAGCTATATATATATATTTATATTTTTATATATATATTTATGTATATGAATGCTGGATAGAATCCTTTATTTATTTATTTTAATATTTTGCTAGTTCAGCTTGAGACGGTCGCCGAGGCCGGGCAGCGCGGGGCGGCCGCTTCCCCGGGCTGCGGCTGCGCCTCCTCGGCGGCGGCGTTTTGCAGCGCCGTTAAAAGCGAATAAAATAAAACAAAGCAAATAAAATAAAGCAAAGGAAACAAAATAAAGCAAAGTAAATAAAACAAAGCAAAGAAAATAAAGCAAATAAAATAGAATAAAACAAATAAATAAAATAACRGCAAGAGGAGGTTGCAGTTTGCACCGCGCTCCGCAACCGAGGTGCTCCGAGGGAAAGCTTGGCAGCCCGTGAGCCCGCACCTTACGCCTTCCCGAAAAACCTCGGAGGGATCTTTCCCTTAACACCCCCCCCCGAAACCACCCCCCTCAAACCCACCCGACGTGTTCGGCTCAACCCCGGAGAGGTAAAAACTTGGAGCCGGCGCCAAGCCGAATGAATTCAGTGAGCTGTCGGAGCCACTTTCTCAATTAATGGCTTTGTTTAATCATACCCCCTGTCCGGAGGAGTATTGTCTTACGGATAATTTCGTTTGCCTAACGAGATTTCGCTAATTAAATCTCCTTTCGGTTCGGCGTGCCTCTCCCTGCAGGGTAGGGGAATGTTTGCGAATCCGCTGCCGCCGCCGGCTAAATAAACCTTTCCACTCTGCTACCGGAGAAAACGCAGGAATTTCGCTAGCCCAACACCGGCGTCGCATTTAATTAGCTTTCGCAACCTCCCCCAAAAAAGGTGTTTTTGCATCGTTGGCCTTACRGGGAGTTTTAACACCCGGCGCTTTCGCCTAAAGACCCGGTTCGGCCCGGGCTGCGCCGCGCGTGGGTTCCCGCGCTCGCCGCCAATCCCATCCGAAGCCCAAAAAATAATAAAAAAAAAAGGATTCAGGGTGCGAAAGCCAGCTCGGAAGTTAAGCGATAATAGATGAGAAACCGTCTTTAATACGTTTGCTTTCTGTTTTCCGCAGGAAAGGGCGAGAGCGGGCGCGGGAAAAGCACCTTGCCGAGCAGAGAGCGGCTGGCCGGAGCGGCGGCGGCGGCGGCGGCGATCCCCGGGGACAGCGGCTCGGACGCCGGCTGAACYGAGGTCAGAGGTTTTCCCCGTGCAAACGGCCGCTTTTATTAAAACCGCGCCGATCCCCCCCTAAATATCCCCAAATCCCCCTCTCAAGCCCTTTGGACGAGCGGTGTGAAAAACCCGCGAGCTTTGCTGCTGGCGCCCGGTTCCTCGCYGTTAAGCTGCTTGGCGCTAGCCCCGTTTACGCCGAGAGCGACCTAATTAAGCCACGGTCGTTAGCTCGCGCTGGYATTCGGCTAAATCGTTTTCCGGAGAGACGCCCCGATAAAATCGCTGGCCCTTGAGCCGGTGCCGGTGACGAAGGAGAAACCGTGTTAACGCCGTGTGTTTTTTGCGCCGCCTTCTCCGCGTTAACGCGCCTCTCGCTTTGAGCCGGCCTTGATCCGTATAGTCCAAAGCGCCAAGTGGAGCGGCGCTGATTTACTCCGGGGCRACCCCGGGCTCAAATTCTCCCCCCAAACACCAAAAAACCCTGATTTCCCGTGGCGCAGGGCGGCCGCGGCGAGATTTGGGACGAGGAGTGGGAACTCCTCGCTTGGCTAATGCAAAATCCTCCAAAAACAAGGGCACTTGGACGTGCTTTTATGTAAAATAGGGAGTTTGAGGGTTTTTTTTCCTCTTCTTTATCCAAAGGTGGGGGAAAAAAAGGTAAAAACCCATTCAAAAATGCACCGCTCCTCCCTGCTGATGTGCTGCYGGGCTTTTTCTTCCCTTTGCACCTCACTCCTTGCTGCTGGTTCGTGCTTGGGGCATCTCTTGTGTGTGCACCCGTGCGTGCACCCATGCGTGCACCCATGCACCCATACGTGCACCCGTGCACGCACCCATGTGCCCGTACGTACACCCGTGCACGCCGGCTCTCTGCGCACGACCTCGGCACCATCCAAAACCTCCCAAACCGCCCCATTTCCACCGCCTTTGCCAGCGCTCGGCCGCCACTGCAGCTCCGGGATCCGAGGCGGCCGGCGTGGCGCTCGGCCCCCTTTTCTGGGGGTATTTTGCCCCTTTTCTTCAAGGCGGGGGGTGGAAACGCGTCTCGACATTCGTCTTATAGCAGCGAGGGGGGATAAAAGCAGGGAGGAAAAGAAAATAAAACTGTTTTATTCCACCCGGCAGCACTGGAAACATCCCGTGCCGCTCTCTCCCTTTGCAAAAAAAACCCAGTGGTGAGGGGGGAAAAAAAAACAACCCCCCGAGCGGCCGCAGAACGGCTCGACAGGCCGTCGGCGAACGCCGCGTCTTGCGTTTCCGCCGGTGCCGGCACCTCTCTGAAGGTCGGCTGGGCTTTCAGCTCGGCGCGATCCTCGGCTCGCCTCCTTTTCCCTCCTCCTGCGCCCGTCGAGCGCTCGCCACCCTGCTGGCTGCTTTTCCTTGCCGCGGTTCGCTTCTAATTATGTTGATTTTCTCCAGCCCACCCCCTCCTGGAAAGCTTATTAGGGCGAATATTTTTATTTATTATCATTTCGCCCAACTCCTGCCAGCATTTCCAATTACTCTCGCCGCTTCCTTGTAATTGTCTTTCCGTAATGGCTCCGAAACAATTGCGCTAAATGAGGTGTCGCCGGCAAGATGAGGGTTTCACTTCATTAAAGGCTAATGTATTCGCAGCTCCGGCTCCGTGGGGCTGGCTYGGAAAAAAAAAAAAAGGAAAAGAGACATTTAAGCAGCTTCTTTTCTTTTCTAGGGAACAACTTTCCCTGGCGGGAGAGGCTTTTGCGCCTGCCCGTGCGCGGCCCRGTGACGATTTAAAGGAAGTTTCTTGCGGTGGCTTCGCGCCGGTAAATCTTGGGGTCTTAAGCGCCGCTGTTTGGGCCGCTTTGGGCGAAGATGCGTTTCCCATCCGTCGGGACAAAAAAACAAAAAGGAGATTTTTTTTCTGGGGGGAAATGGGAGCRTTTGGCTTTTCGTCGTGTGCGGCAAAGCCGAGGTATTTATTTATTGCCGTTCGCCGCGTGGCCGGATTTCGAGGAGCATGGGCTTCCCCGGAGCGAGAGGGAATTGCCCCGAAGGGCTGGAACAGAGGGAAAAAGGGGGCGAAATTGTTCGATCCGCAGGACGCTGGGCGCCGTTTCATCGACTGTGGTTTCCGCAAGGTCGGACTTGAGGATCTCCGGGGTCTCGCCTGGCCCTCGAGCGGGATGAAACCGTGAACGCTTGTCGCTGAAACTCCGGAGGGTCTTGGGGGATTATTTTTGATAATCCGCTCTTCTTTCAGCATTCTGACTTGCAAATCTCTTCTTTTAGTGTTTTTTTACCGTTTTTTATTTTTTAACGGCTGCCGGCCGTTAAAGCAAAGCGACTTTTGCGAGGCAACATAAAATTCAGCTCGAAAGTCGTGCAGAACAGCCGGACGGATCCTCGTTCAGGCGAAGCGGGAAGAGTCGGCCGGCGGCTGGAATCGCAAGCGCTTCGGTGGATGTCTAAAAACGGGTAAAGCCTGGTTTTAAATCACGTTAATGCTTTAATAAGCGCCGATAAGCGCCGTTCCTAGACTCTGCTCTCTAATGATTTTCCATAGAGGAAAATGGTCTTGGTAACTCGAAGCGTCGTCCCAGAAAGCCGGTTACACCAGATTAAAAAAAACAACCCCTCTTTTTGCTGCAAGAATGAGGATTTCTTGTTCTAAATATGCTTTTTTTTAAAATTGTAGCAGGGTACGGATGTGCCTGTTAGCTCCTTACTCTGCACGCTGCTATTTTTCCCCGTTTTTTGTGTTTTTTTCCTTTCCTTTCCAAAATCAGATAATGCAACGAAAGAAACTCCAACCTCAGTTTTTCCCCGTAGCGTCGGTGATGGCGGCAAACAGACCATCTGAATCGGGAATAAAGTGAGTGAGGACAAAGTGCTCATTGGGCCGAGCGCCGGCGCCTGGAATTCAATGGGTACAGGGGGACGGAGCGGTCGCCTTGCCGGTGAGCGAAACCCAGGCAGTCCCGCGCGGGTTTTGGGGGATCGATAGCCACAAAAAAACAGAAAAAAATGGTTGCGCGAGACGAATCCGTCATCCGCCTTTCTTTTCTCGCCTGCCGCCTTTCGCTCTTTGTCGCTATGACGGCGGAAATCTGCGGATTGCTTATCCCGCGGGACGACGGAGACAATCTGTGTCCTTACAGAAACAGTGACAAAACCGTCACTCGCCTGTGCCGTTTTTTCGGCCTCCCGCCCTAAAAGGCAGGTGGAGGGGCTTTGCCAACACCCGCTGCTTAAATCGTCTTCAAGGTACCGCAGCAAAAGTAGTGAAGCGTCTCTCCAATGAAGGAAAGATTTTCCTGCGTTTCCGTGCTCGGGTCCGTTTGGCAGCCGGCCCTGAGTGTTGCTTGGGATCATGACGTGCCGCTGGGGACAGTTTCTTCTCTGGCTTTTGCATTTCTTGGGGAAACACCTGTTTCACCGTCGTGCTTGACCCTGGACTTACTTCTGCGCGTTAAATCCAGCTGAGCCGTGCCGAGGGGACACCGATAAATCAGACCTGGCCCGTATTTCTGGGAAAGCTGACGGGTTTTGTTAAGAGGCGGAAGGTAAAAAGCGGTTCCTGGGATTGCAGAACGCAGTGTTCTGGGGTCTTTGGGGAGTTGAACCGACTTAAAGGCAGGTCTAGGCGGCAGGAGGAGCGCCGAGAGCCGCTGGTGGCAGCGGGACGCACCTCTGGGGAGCTGCAGAAGGGCTCGCGTGCCAAAAAAACCCGTCTGGTTTTCCCAGCGACGTCGGCTGGGCTAATAAAAGGTATTTTTATCCTGCTCGCGGGGAGGGGGGCAAGAGAAGTGATTTAGCGACGGTGCCGTGGAGCTGCGCCCAGCCTTGCCGTCCGCTCGCGGGTCGCCTGGCCCCAGCGCTGAGGCGGTAGGTGCTGGGCACCGTGACGCCCTGCCTGCATCCTGCTCCAGCTGCTGGAAGCCTGGAGAAACCCCAAATAACACTTGGTTTTAGATGGATCAAAAGGGAGAGTCACGGAGCGCTGGTTCTAGCCAGCACCCGTGGTTCAGTGCTAGACGGCATCCTTGCTTTGGCCCTAGCCAGTGTCTTTGGTTTATTTTAGCTAGTGTCCATGGTTTGGTGTTAACCAGCGTCCGTGGTTTGGTATGAGCTAGCATCCCTGGTTTGGAGTTAGTTAACATCCAAGGTTTGGTGTTAGCAAGTGTCCATGGTTTGGTGTTAGCTAGCGTCCATGGCTTGGTGTTGGCTAGTGTCCATGGCTTGGTGTTANAGCGCTGGTTCTAGCCAGCACCCGTGGTTCAGTGCTAGACGGCATCCTTGCTTTGGCCCTAGCCAGTGTCTTTGGTTTATTTTAGCTAGTGTCCAGTGGTTCAGTGCTAGACGGCATCCTTGCTTTGGCCCTAGCCAGTGTCTTTGGTTTATTTTAGCTAGTGTCCAAGGTTTGGTGTTAGCCAGCGTCCGTGGTTTGGTATGAGCTAGCATCCCTGGTTTGGAGTTAGTTAACATCCAAGGTTTGGTGTTAGCAAGCGTCCATGGCTTGGTGTTGGCTAGTGTCCATGGCTTGGTGTTGGCTAGTGTCCATGGCTTGGTGTTAGCTAACGTCCATGGCTTGGTGTTGGCTAGTGTCCATGGCTTGGTGTTGGCTAGTGTCCATGGTTTGGTGTTAGCTAGTGTCCATGGTTTGGTGTTRGCTAGTGTCCATGGCTTGGTGTTRGCTAGTGTCCATGGTTTGGTGTTAGCTAGTGTCCATGGTTTGGTGTTACCTAGTGTCCATGGCTTGGTGTTGGCTGGTGTCCATGGTTTGGCAAGAACTAACATCCAGGGTTTGATTTTAGCTAGTGTCCTTGGCTCAGTCCCAGCCAGCAGCCTGCATTGCTCCTCTCCAGCCCCTTTGGTTCACTCCTTGCTTGATTTGAGCTAGCATCCTTGTTCCGATGTTAGCCAGCATCCGTGCTTCGATTCAGCTCGGATCTTTGGTTGAGTCCCAGCCGGCATCCTGCACTGATCCTGTCCAACACCTTTGGTTTGATTGAGTTTGATTGAAAGAGTCAAATCTGGACATTTGCCCTCTGCCCAGTCGCATCTCCGCACAAGTTCTTCATTTCTTCACGGGCTCCAGGAATCCTTATAAACTCKATAAACATTATTTCTCCTTATTTATGCTGTTTATTCTCCGGTGGGGGCTCAACCTTCAGTGCGAAGGGGCCCAAACCGTGCGGGAACGCGCCAGCCCCTTCCCGAACCCCGTTTGCCCCGTGTCTCCTTCCGAAGCCGGCGCATCCGCTTGCGCCTTTTGCATCGGGCCGATAATTAAGTTSCGTTTCTGCGCGTTGTTTACCGCTCCTCTGAACCGGCCGCTCTTCCCCGGAGACTCGTCGCGGGCTCCTGCAAACCCCTTTGCAGCCCGTTCTTCATTACGCTTCGGTTACAGTTTTAATTTTGCTGTTATTCCATCTTCCCAGACGCTGCCTCATTAGGTGCCTTTGCGCTTTCATTCCTGAACCTGGGACTCGCATCCGGGCTCGTCCGGCGAACGCTTGCTCTCCTGTCTGAAGGCGCCGACACCAAAGCCCAGCGCTGCGCCTCTTCGCCGCCGCTCCGYGGGATGGGTCTGCGCAGGTAGGCGCCGCCGTGCGATCCGGGGGCGACGGGCTGGGCGCCGAGGCGAACCCGAAAACGCCTCCGATCCTCCCGTGGGAGGCCGAGGCGCCGAAAGGCTTCGCCTCGGCTTTGCTGCTCCGGTTGTACCCCGGGAAAAAAAAAAACACCAAAACACGGTTCGGAGAGGGTCGCGGCGACTGCCATGGCTTGCAAAATGCGGCGCGAGCCGTGCCGCTCGGCGTGCCCCTTCCCCGCCTCCGTTTGCTCCCTTTTTCCTTTCCTTCCGGAGCTCGTTTTGCCCCGGGGACTGCCTCTGCTTCGGCACGTTTTCCCAAGAAGAGGCGAATCCTGGCGACTGGTGAAGCAGCGGCTCCTCCTCCTTTCTGCTCCAGGAAAAATTGAGCGCGAAAACGGGATTTACGGTCAAACGCTCCTTGGCCTTGGGGCTCGGCGATTGAAACCTCTTTTTCCCCRGGCGGCTTTTTCCCGTCGTGCAGCCAAAAAAAAACCCGGCCCAGCCAGGCAGCTTGGAGCTTGTCCGTGCAAACAYGTGCGTGCCGCAGGCGTCCGCCTAGCACAGATATAAGTATTTTTAAGTATATAATAGAAGCGTTTGCATGCTAAGACGCGCACGGGCGCAGACAGGTGCCCTCCGATGCGCAAATACCCTCACCCGTGTGCAGAAACACTGATTTACACACACGCACGTTATAACTTTCCCGTATTCCCATTATCTCTAACCCATATACTCCGGGAAGTTTAATTTGTTCTCGCTAGTAATCACCATTAAATAGAAATTGTCTTTTTTTCTGTGTAAACACGTCATTAGCAAAGCCGGTTTCTGCAGGGGCCGGATTTCATTTTTATTAAAATTGCGACGCTTTTCGGCTCCTCACTGGGGCTGGAGATGAACRGGATCGTTTTAACCCGTCCGGTTTGGCCACGGATAATCGCGCCCGTGCTTGAACTGGGCGATTAGGGGAAATCGCCGCTTTCTCCGCAAGGCGATTTTGCATTTTTTTCCCCCTCCCTGTTCTCTGCGGCTAAGTCGTGCTTTCGTACCCAGCCCGTTTTAATGAGCGTTATAAATCCTAATGAATGTATTTTCATGTTCAGTTTATTGGCTTGTTTTTATTACCGGCGGTCTAGAAAACAGGTCCGGTTAAAAACCGATGAAATGAGAGCGCGGCTTAAGTGGGTAAAAAGCGCCGTATTTCTCCCCTTTCCCTTCTCTAGAACGAGCATCGCTGTGAATAAGAAAGTCTCCTCTTCGTGCCATAAAAAAAAATCTGAATTTTTTGCAGCCCCTACAGCTTTTTCTCCTTGGGCGCAATCCCTTCCTGAAACGAAGCGGTGATTTTGGGGGGGGAAAAACGGGTATTTGGGGTCGGGCGCTTGCAAGAGCACGGTGGGGAGCCGCTGGCGGGGTTGAAACCTGGCGTCGCCGTCGGGCTTTGCCTGTTTTTGCAAAAAATAAGTAACCTAAAAGATCCGGATCGATTGTATCCCACGATGATCCCATCCCCGTTTGCTCTCTTTTCGTAGTTTGTCTTTTTGGGGCGTTATTACRATTTAATTTTTTGGATTGAACTTAGCTTTTTAAGCGACGTCAGTGTGTTTTTGAGCAAATAAAATTCAGCCCGTGACGGCTCGCAAGGGCTTGTCTGCACGGGACGACTCCACCGCYGAGGTGCCCCCTTCCCCGGGGGGAAAAAAAACCCCAAAAGCGAGCGAAAACGCCCGTGCCGTACTGAGATTTAAGGAGGGGAATTAGTGCAAGGTTAATTCCGATATTTTAAAACTCYGGAGTTTGCGTTCCCATGGAAACGGGTATTTTTATCCTCTTAGTCCTGCGCGGTACAAGATTGAGCCATCAGAAAATACCAGCCGTCTCGGCTCCCGAGACCCGGGAAGGCGTYGGGGTCGGGGCAAACCGGCGCGCCATGATTCCTCCAGGAAAAGGACAAAAGAAAATAAGAAAAAACCTCCTCGGGGGCCAAAATGCTGCTTTCCCACCCGTTCCCAAATTTCCGGCACGGCCTGACCGCGGCTCCGTGCAACGGCCCCATGCGACAGCGCTGCAAAAAGCTCCCGTTCTGTCCCATCCTCCCCGTCCGGGTGATGTTTTTCCCCTGGTGCCGCTCAGCGACCTGCCTTAAAAAGCCCCAAAAAAGCGGAAAACGYGTGAAAAAGGAGCGTTGGAACCGCCCGAGCCGCCTTTCCTTGGCGCGACGCCGGCGGCCCGCTAAATTCCCATGGCATCTGGGCCACCGCGAGAAAAAAGTGGCATCCCCAGGCCGACTCGCCGCCAAATCTCAGAGCCGGGTCTCGGCTCTGCTGGATGAAAACGCTGCTTGGGGGAAGCGCCGTGCGGATTTTCCTCCTTCACCACCTTGGAAGTAATTAAAAAAAAMCCCCCAAAACCAAAGAAAAACCCCAAAATAGGACCTGAAAACACCTTGATTTTTAACCGGGACGGGATTATCTGGCATCCGCCGGGTTGCAGCGATCCGACCCCTCGCGGTGCAAAACGGGCCGTCGAATTAAGCGAAATTACATACGTTTTCCCGCGGTTTTTTTTTTTTTTTCCCCTCTCGGCTGACTCAAACAATGCTGTTGTCATAGAAACAGCCTTTTTTGTGGAAAGGTCACCCGCGAGGAACTGTGTTTTAGGTGTAATTCAAGGAGATTACAGGGGATTAGGCACACACACGTATATAAATATATATATAGGCTGCATATGTACCCATAGTGCACATGTGCCCTTTATATATATATATATATATATATACACACACACACACATGCACACACACGTATATATGCATATGTATATATATGTATACATACACACGTGCACATGCACAGACACCCCCCCCATATATATTTATATGCATTTCTTTAAAGGAAATATGATAAAGGAGTAATATCCAACTGAGCTGGAAGGTTCTCTCGGCAAATTAAAAAGTCGGCGATAAAGGTTTTATTTTCCTTTTTATTTTTTTCCCCCC
>NW_020447257.1:106691-134715 GCF_003343035.1 Apteryx rowi
AAAATGTCTGGCTTTCGCCCCGTTTCGCTGCGCTGCGACTTGCGGAACCAGCCGGGAAAACGCTTTCCACCACGGAGCTGCGGGGTCCGAAGGGTTAACGGAGCGGCGCCGCTGCAGAAAAGCTGGAAAAAAGTGAAAACGGTGCGATTTCAGACAACCGGTCCCCCCTGCCGAGGCGGCTGTGTCGAGGGTGAGATCACCGGAACGTTTCGCTGAACTTCGGCCGCTTTTGGATGGGTTAAGAAAATATCGCCCCGCGCCGAGCGCAGGAAATACCCCCTCCCCGAAACACGCCGGCAGCCTCGGAGACACGCCGGGATGCTGGAAGCGCGCGGGAAAAGCCATTTTTTGGGAGGCCAGAGAGGCGAAGGGGGCAGCTGGCGGCGCGGCGGTTTTCCGAGCGCTCTTTATCCGCCGAYGCAGCGCCGAGCCAAGCCGCCTTCGCTGCGGGAGACGCTGAGTCTTTTTTTTCTAGGCTTTTTTCTTCTTTTCCCCCCCTCCAGCGTTACATCTCCTCTTTAAAAAAAAATAAAAAATAAAAATAAACCAACGCGTTGCACGTTGCTCTGGCTCACGGAGGGACGTTTTCCCGTGCCCCGGGGACGCTCAAAGCGCCGCCGGGCTGCACGTCCCGAACCAGCAGCCGCCCTCGAACGTGCTGCCTCCGTTTGCACCTTGCCGAAAATGCGGATTTCCAACCCCGCTCCGCTTTCCCGTTTCCCTTTGAACCTACGGAGAAGCCCGCTGCGATTTTTGGCGATTTGGGCAAAGCGGGAAAGTCGGAATTTTGCATTTACACTGCCTGGGCTCCCCGGCTTCATTGCCGTTTATCCAGCGAGAGAAGGAAAAGGCTTTGCAGCCACCCGATTTCACCCCGTTGGGAAAAAAAATAAAATAGGGAGAAAAAGGCATTGCAGCATGTGGAAATAATGGAAATAACCGGCAAAGAAAGGGTTCAGCCTGAACATGATAGCGAGATCGCTGTTTTTTCTTCTTCTCCCTGCGTATCTATAACATGGTAGCAAGCATTTGGTTCAGATTAGGTTTTGGTGATTACAGCTTGTCAGAAAATATTGTTTGCATCCTGGAGGAAATATTATATTTTCGCTTTGTTTTCATTCCGAGAAGTCAAAATATTGATTTTTCTTCTTTTTTTTTTTTTTCGCGGGGTAAAATTCCAAAGTAATTTCTTTTTGGCCACAGAGGCTAAAAAAAAAAAAAAAATATATATATATATATCGGCTCTGTCTGCAGAAATGAAATGTTTTGACATTTTTAAATGTTAGTTTCAAATTGACATTTCAACTTAAAATAGCATTCAAATGGCACAAAGTTAAGCTGTTGATTCAAACAAAAATTAAATTTCGGAGAGGCATTTCGAAACTTGGCGTTTTTCCTCCATTCTATAAACTCTTGCTTTGGAGAAAGGAGCATTTTATTGCAGTCGATGCTGTTCCTGTGTTCAGAGGCAGCCGGACTTTCCAAAAAAAAAATCAATTACGGCCATGTTTCCACCCCAAAATTGGTATTAAATAGCTCCAGCCCCTCTGTTTGCCATTTTGCACACAAAAAAAAGCAAATGCCCTTCCTCCGTGACAGGCGAGCAAGACCGCAGAATAAATCGGAAAAAAAGATGCTCAGGATAAATCAGCCGTGCTTGAAGAGCGCCGTGCTGGGATGCAGGGGCCGGGATTCGGCACGCTCCTTGGGAATTACCCCCAAAATTTGCTTGGGTTTCCCGCAAAGAGCCAACTTTGCCGCGGATGGAGGCGTCTCGCCTCCCCTTTCCCCCGCGCGGGGAGCCATTTCRGGCTGAGAAATTGCCTGTCCCAGCACCCGGCCACCTGCCTTCTCCTCCGTTTCAAGGTAAATAAAGCTGGGATGACCACCGGACATGGACGGACAAGATGCCTCCAGCCCGTTGGGTCACGTGGCACCACGGCTGCCTCCGATTTGTCCCTTTTTGGCCTGTTTTATGGAGAAATGGCATGGAAGGGTCTCCTCCGGGCTCAACGTGTTTTTGGGTTGTGGAAACGTCCTTTCTGAACGCCCCAAATTGGTGCTGAGAAGGTGAGGGTGAGCACCAGCCACCCGCTGGAAGATGGTTTTGCTTCTTCTCAAGGTTCTCCCTCCATCGCCCCACCAAAGAAATGCAGAAAAACACCTGGTTTTGGCTGGTTTGAGGTCCTCCAGTGGTGCAAATCAGCATCTCTTGAGTGGGCATCCTCGGTATCCGCTAAGAAAGGCTCATTCCTGCCCTCCAGCTTCTTGTAGATAGCTAGACCTTGCAGTCATAGACTTTGTGGCTGCTATTCACAGGCTGGAAATATTTAAGAGAGAGGAAGAACTAAACTTTGGAAAAAATTACCATTTCCGTTGGGTCCTCGATGTCTGTTTTGAAAGATCTTCTCTAGTTTGAAGAGAATTGATGGCCAAGGCTAGGATTGCAGCGTGGCGTTTGCAGCCCAAGTTGTCCAACTAGGTTATAATAGTACTTCTGGGGATTTCTTTTAATATATGAAGTCATTTTATAGCGGTTTTTGATCGGTGCAGTTGAGTCATTGATGTAGCTCCGGATATATTTGCTCTCCTGTGAAGGATCAACACATTACTCATAGACTTTATTTAATAAACGATCGAATGAACCTGTGTCGGTGGGTCGTTTCTGACCACGGTTTATTGCTGAGGGTGCGCGGGAACCAGAACATCCATTTTGCAAGGGTTTCCGAGAATTTGCCTTTTTCTCATTCTGAACTGGGCTTAAAAACATGCGGATTCTGAACTTGCATCGAAACGAAAGTTCCCAACGAGCCAGGACCATCCAGACTTTTGGTTTCTGTTGTGTTACGCCGTTCCATCTGAACTTCATGCCTTCGACTAATTTTCCTTGAATATTAATAACAACCAAGCGCCGATCGGCGCCAATTAACACATTGACGGCGCAGGGTGACACGGCCTCAAATGCCACGTGGGGCAAACGTCCTTTAATTGCTTACCCTAGAATCGCCGTATTTCGTTTTGGTTGTGAAAATCCTGCAAATACGCCTCTTTCCATGAGAAAAGTCGGCTTTCCTGAACCTGGGGTTTTATTGGAAGGCATCTGTGATTTTTTGATGCCTTCTCCATGCAGACAGCAGTAATAACACCTTGTACCGAAGCGCCTGTAACAYGGGCGGCTCAAATCTATAACGGCCTTACTGCAGGCTATTAATAGTTTATTAACTCCGTTTAAACTCTGCCTAAATGCTCCCCGAGTGCCAAGCATCTCTACGTGGAAATTATTTAGAAAAGAGCTTTTAAATAGAATTACAGAGGGGAGCCAGGGCACGTTTGCAACCTCCGCTGCGTCCCGCGTTGCAGCGTTCCTGCAAATACCCGCGTGAATTTGGAAACGGTTTGGGACGTGCCCCGTCTTTCCGTAAAGATTCAAGCGGCGCTGGAAAAAAACGCTTCCCGGGAGCTGTTTTTTCCAAACTGTTCCTGACCACGGTGAAGTCAAAAGTCTGGACAACAGATTACAGATACGACCAGTCGAATATTTGTGCCCTGGAAGTGGGAACCTCCTATTTATATTTGCTTTGATTTCCAGTGCCCACCGACGGAGAGCTCAGCCTTTGGTCTCCATCCTCTGGCACCTTCCCTTCCTTCCAAGCTTGGAAATAGCTATTTTTTAAACCCTTCTCTTTGCTGGGATGCCGCTTCGCCTCTCGTGGGTCCCCGGTTATCGTGCGGCAACCGGGACATTAATATTGATGCTCACCTCGCTTAGTAGGAGCCGTGTTTCCGAGCGTGCCAGCAGCACATAAATACGATTACCGGGTAATTAGTGAGCATCAAGCTGAGTTTGGGTTTAGCGGGGCTTGGCGTCCTACTTTCATGCTTTTTTTCCCCACTGGYTTCTTGGAGTTTCGCCCCGAGCGGCAGCCGAGGACCGGGATTTTGGACGGATGCTGCGACGCTAGGTGCTCCCCGCTGCTGGATCAGGAGCAAGTCCTCAGCTTTGGCRGAAAGGGCCCGGTTTTAGGAGCAAGGGGTGTTTTTTTTAAGCAGATTTCAAGCTTTTAACTCTTTTGCCAGAAACCCCCCCCCCCGGAATCAACCTGAGGGTTGGATTAAATTTCAAGTTGTGTTTTTGCAGCCTGTTTCCCGGTCCTTGTCCTCTTTTGGTCTGCTCCCCTCCTCCTCATCCATTGCTCCTCTTTTTTGTTTCCTTCCAAAAAAAAAAGAGGAAAAACAGGAAGAAACAATCTTTCAGGGATTTCCTTTATTGAAAAATTTGTCTGTTTGGAATGTGAAATTGTTTCAGAGTTTCATATTTGTTTTCCCCCGTTATTGGCTTCGATTCCTTCTTTGCCACAGAGAGCGTTGTAATCAGGGTGGGATTTTTTGGGTGGCATTTTTCTTTTTCCTTCCCATACCATRCTTTAATTTGGCCCCTCCAATACCGTGGATTTTGGAAAAGCTTCAGTGTGGCCAAAGGCCAAATCGCTCTGCCGCTTGCCGAACGCCCAGAAATTTTGCAGATCTCTCGGCTTCCCAAACCTGCAGAAGCCTTGTGCTTCTGAAAATTTTACGATGTAAAAAAACCTATTAATTTAGGGGGGAAAAAATTGCAACAGCCCCCCCAGATTTGAGCACGCCGTTGCGGAGGTGTGTTGGATCTGTCGTCTGGCTTGTGGCTTGTCATCGCAAGGGATGCTCACGGCAGGAAAAACGGATGCTCCTTGTGGTGCCTCACTCTCAGTCCTTTCTGGATCAGGGAAATCCCTTCCTTTTATCCTCTCCTCCGTTTCCTTCCTTCCAGCAAATACAAAAAAGGGTTTTCCATCCAAAGAGAGACAAGGAGACAACACAGGGGTCACGGCTTTGTCGCCAGATCCTCCGCTTTATCATTTCCCTGTGCCATTACCGGCTTAGAGTGAAACGCTGTGTGAATAATTTAGGGGCGTTTTACATCTTTTATACCTCTGAACTTTGACTAAAAGGAGTTTTGAGAAAGTGCTGCCTGCGAAATAAAGTATGAATGTGTCTGTAGGCGAAAAAACTCAATCTTGCATGAGCTAAAAAGGACAGGGCTTTCGGGGGCAGGTATTGCCGGGGACGGGGGGCGAAGGCAGCAGGCTAAATTCTCTGCTGGGGGAATCTGCAAGAGCGGAGAGCTATCGGAAGTGCTTTAATGCGTTATTTTAACTCGTTACCCCGTGCGYTGGATAAAACGCCTCCGCTTGCAGGCCGGCGAGCAAAGCTTCGCTCCCTTTTTTATGAACRCGCGGCCGCCCCGGCAGCCTTTCCCTCCCGGAAAGTGTTGGGGAAAGTGGGGACGTTGCAGGGTTTGTCGCTCTTTGCGGGCAGCCCTTGGATAAATTGCTGCAGCTCACTGTGTTGGGGGTAAATCACTGCGGTTCACTGCATCGGGGGGGGGGTGGATCAATCACTGCGGCTCACTGCGTTGGGGGTAAATCACCGGCTGACTGTGTTCGGGTGTAAATCAGTGCGGCTCATTGCGTTGGGGTATATCACTGCGGCTGACGGCTTCGGGGATAAATCGCCGTAGCTCACTGCATCCGGGTGAATCACTGCAGCTCACTGCACTGGGGATAAATCGCGCCAGCTGACAGCGTTCGGGTGTAAATCACTGCGGCTGACTGCATCCAGGGTAAAACACTGCGGCTCGCTGTGTCCAGGGGTAAATCACCGCAGCTGATTGCATCAGGGTAAATCACTGCGGCTCACTGCATCGGGGTAAATCACTGCAGCTGACTGCTTCGGTCAAATCTTGGGGTGAATTTGCCCCCAAATCGTATTTTTGCAAGACTTGGTCCTCGTTCGCTGCTTGTTCACTCTCTGGGGCGGCTTTGGGGGCCAGTGCTGCTGCCGTGGGGCTGGCCAGGCCCCGGGGCTGGGGTGCGTCGGCCTCGTTAGCGGCGCGCTAACGGGGGGCGGGCAACCGCAGGCCCCTGCTTTCGGGTGCTTGCAGAGGATCTTCGCTTCGGGGCCGGYGGGCGAGCGGCTGCAGCCTGGGGCCGCGCACGCCGCAACATGTGGGCTTTGGCAGGCGTCTGTGTCAAGCTGCTGGAAAGATTTTAAATTCCCGACTAATTTCTTTTCCGCCAAACAAATGAATCTTCCGAAGGACCTTTCCTCGCAGCTGCTAAGCCGGTTAATTTATCTGAGTCATTTACAATTTGTGATGGGACTGTTAATGGCTTGATGTGGGGATCAACATCACTTAAAGACTTGGGATTTTTAGGTTTTCTTTTCTTTTTCTGGCGTTCTTTGTTTTTAATTTATTTCTGGATATTCCCCCAGAGGCCCAAAGCGGTGTTTGGAAAACGTCAGCTCTGTGTCCCCAGCCCCTTTGTCATGTCGGGGCAGCTCTGGCTGAAAGCCCAAACCGCAGCCCACCCAGGGGGATGTGCCGCCCTGCTACTACTTACTGCTTCAAAGTACCTGTCTGTGATATGAAACATGCCGTAAAATGAATATATTCCAGATGTCCCTGCAAATTCCCCTCGGTTTCGCCATCCACCTGAAGGCTGCCGACGCGGCGAAGCTCCTCGGCCCCGGTCGCCCTGTTCCTGCGGGGCTTTGCTGCCGTCCCTGTGTGGGACGGGGGCTTGCGGGGGGTGCGTGGGTCCCTCCGGTGGGAGTAGGGCAAGGCTTGCAGGGTGAGGGCTGTGGTTGCTGGCCGGTGAGGTCCTGGGGGACTGCTGGAGAAATGGTGTTCCCAGGAGGGACGGTTCCCCGAGGTGGATGATCTCCATCCTTAGGTTTTGGGTATCTCCAACCTTGGGGTTGGAGGGAATCTCTAACCTAGAGGTTGGGGAAGCTCCATCCTTGGGTTTTTGGGGGTCTCCAACCTTGGATTTGGGGAGGTCTCCATCCCTGGGGCTGGGGGTGGTCTATATCCTTGCATTTTGGGAGTCTCCATCCACAGGGTTTGGGGATCTCCATCCTTGGGGCTGAGGGTCTCCATCCCTGGAGGATCTCCACCCTTAAGGTTGGGGGGGTATCCAACCTCAAGGTGAGGCAACTCCCTCTCTGGGGGATCTCCTTCCTTGGGGTTGGGGGATCTTCATCCTTGGGTTTTGGGGACCTCCTCCTGGGGATGGGGGAGATGTCCATCTTCAGGGCTGGGGCATCTCCGTCCTTGAGCGATCTCCATCCTTGGGGGATCTCCTTCCTTGTGTTTAGGTGTATCTCCATCCTTGGGTTTGAGGAATCCCCATTCTCAGGGCTGGGGGGGATCTCCATCCTTGGGATTGAGATATCCCCATCCTCAGAGGATCTCCATCCTTGGAGGATCTCTCTCCTCCATCCCGGCCCACACCACACCACCCACCTCGCCAGGGCTGGGTCCAGCCAGCTGCAGCCCCCTTTTTGCTCGCACCCTTGGGTGACTGCGCTTTTGGGATGACGGGGACCTGCTCTGCTGGTGAAGACCCTCCTGCGAGCAGAGCCTACGTTGCAGCCGGCCCAGCAAACAGGAGCATGATTTGTATGAGCTCCACAGAAAATACACGGCGAGGGGGGAGTTCGGCAATGGATGGAGCATTTTCAGGAGATACAGGCAACATTTTCTTTGGTACCCTCAATATTTAGGGACACATCGGCCAGGAGGACCACGTAAAAGCCGGAATAACAGTGGTATGGTAGGTACAAAAACCAAAATTACTATTCATCGCTAATATGTTGCATGGCACTAATTAATTTTTAAACAGACTCACTGGGGACCTCATTGCTAAAACATGATGTTCTCTCCTCCGGCACAAGAACTGTTAATTCAAAACAAAGCAGAAGAAAGCAAAAAAGAAAGCGGGACCGCGCYGGCCGCGAAACGAAGCGGCCCCTGGGTTTTCCACCCCTCCCCGCCCCGTAACGCTGCCAAACCGACGGGCCCGCGAGGGGATCCCGGAGGCGATTAATAAAGACGCGTCTGTTTGCAGCACCTGGACGCCTTTGGGGCAGCGCTTTTTCGGGGCCTCTTTCCCTCCGCCGCGAGGCTTCGCACAGACCCGGCATTGATCCCCGCGCCGCCCCGCACCCTCCCTCCAGGCTTCGCGTGGGGCTCAGCCGTCCCGAAAACTGCCTCGCTGCTCCTGGCCTCGGGCTGCGGCGAAGGGAAAAGCTGTTTGCGACTCTGCCTCGCTCCCTCCGCGAGCCGCGCGGCTTTTCGGAGTATTTTTAGCCAATTTTGCGAGCCCCGAAGCAGGGGATGCTCACGTTGCACCGTTGCTCGCCCACGTATAAATTATTTAACTCAAACGGTCTTTGCCAGCGCTAGGAACAGGCTTTGCTGTACGTTTTCGGTGTCGCTGACACCGAGATGGAAGCAAACATCCAAATATAATTATTTGACGCATCCCGCCGCATGATAAACGGAGTATTACTCCTAAAATGGCAAGAGCTGAAACCACTTTATCTTCAATTTGCACCTAATCGTTATTTATTAGCGGGCCAGACCCTTTGCTCGCGACTGCCTTGAGTCGTCCGTCTCTTCCACTATTCATTTTTCCGCGTGGGAAAATTTTTTCCGGAGGGAGAAGAGCAACGAGAAGGTCCGAAAGGCGTTTTGCGGGCATTTATTTCCGAGCGCGGCTGCAAAGCGGGAGCCTGCCTGATCGGAGGGCGTCCGACCCCCAGCCCCAAATCCATCCCTCCACGGCATTTCCGCACCCCGAGACGGAAGGATTTTTCCCGGGATGTGGCATCTGGTTTCACTCCCAGCAGCTGGCAGCTTGAAGCCTGTGTTTTCTGCGGTGAAAAGTAAAGAGAAAATAAAGTGTCGAATTGTTTGGCATTATCAAGGATTTCTGCTCCCCAGGACTCCTGCATAAAGAGATGGAAATCTGAGCTGCCAGAGCCAAGAAACACACAGAAGTGTATGAATTTATTACATTTTATCTCGTTCCCCTGCAAACAGCGCCACAAATGTCAAAAGATCATCTATTGTTTCATCATTTATAAAGAATTTTTGTTTTCGAGTTGTAATTTCTTTGATGCGTGGCTGTGGGGAAGGGAGAGAAATTGGAGCAGGAGACGGGAGGGCTCTGGCAGGTTGAATGCGTGGCTCGCCCGGCCGCAGAGCTGCGCGCATTTAAATTTCTCCCTTTCCAGTTTTTAATTTAACAAATGTAATTAAGGCTGGGGTAGGTACTCGGATTATTCATTTACTCCAGATGGAAAAAATTAAATTGAATGCAAATTCTGCAATCAGACACGAAGCTGAGGCTGTCGGACGTGATGGGGAAGTGGCGGCACGTTAATCGGACCGCTTTCCCTAAACAGCGCCCAAATCGAGACGCGGGGATTATTTGAATAATTGAGGTGGCATTTGATAAGATACCTGATTGCTGATACCTCCTTAAGACGGAGCCCTAATTGGAACGCTCCATCAAGATGGATTAATCTGTGGAACCGGGCGGCGCGCCGGGAATCGTGGCGGGCTGCCGCTTCCGCCCGGCTGCCTTGAATTTTGGGCTTTTGTTGGGGTCGGCCGCTCCCGACGGCGCCGGCAAGCGCCCCGAAAAAGCGCGTGGCTTTTCGCTGTTATTTCCGACACGCACTGGGATGCCTCCGGGGAGCGAGCGTCGGCCCTGAGGACCCCAGTGGCTGAGACCTCCTGTTTCCCATCGCCTCGGAGCTCGGTCCTCAGTACCGTCAAGGCAGGATGTCCCAAAATTTGAGCGTTTTGATGCATTTTCTTACACCATCGATGGTGAGGACTCCATCCTGACTCCATCTCCGTCATAGCTTCTCTACGGATCCATCCCTGGCTCCCTCTGAAAGCTGTTGGGTTTGATGGCCGTTGACTCCCAACTCAGCCTGGACTAGGATAGCAAAGACTTTCCCCTCAATACCATGGCAGATGCTCGGTCATCACCGTAGACCTCCTTTTCTTGCGTTTCCCACCAATTACGCATTCGTTTTGGAGGAATTGCATTTTTGGAAAGAGCCTTCTTGGCTGCTGGCTCTGTTTGTTCCTCTTCAAATTGGGTGTTGCAAGACGGTGAGACGGGGGATAGGCTTTGCTTCGTGAATCCCCCCTGCGCGCTGGTGTTAGAAATGCTTAAAAATAGTCACTGCTTTCACTGAAAACACTGATTTTAAAAAAAAGGGTCCTTTACTGGTGTATATCTGCGCTTGTGAACCAATAATCGCCAGGGGCTTTCTTCCTCGCCTCCTATATCTGGCAGCAAATGAAAAAAGGAGAGGGGAAAAAAACGATGAAAAAAGGGCAAAGGGGTAGAGCTTGAAATATATATATATTTTTTTGCAAGCATGAACATTTGGAGACAAAATGTAAATGCGATTCAAAAAAAAAACACGCCGGGAGGAAAACGCTCGTGAGCCCTCCCTGCAATCCTTGGATTACCCAGCGGCAAAGACRGCAGCTTGTATTTCTGCTCGTGTTTCTCTAAAGCAAAGCCAAGTGCGAAGATTTCTTGATTTCCGATTTTCCTACCCTCCTGCCTCCATCCGTGGCCGCGTCCTAATGTCGCTTCCCATGGAACGGGCGCATTAATCCTCGTGGAAACGCTCTTTTAGCCAAGCGCGGCCGCTCAGGGCCTGCCGGCGAAGGCTCCGTCTCGCGCTCCGCAGCCGGAAAGGCGAGATTTCCCCCCGAAACTTAAATCACTGCAGCTAAGTTGGGTGTTAGCTTAAGGTTGCAAATTGCTCGTTTGCTCCTCCGGCTGGAGCTGTTAATTCAGAACAATTAACGCACGGTTTTAAAACGGAAAYGAGGCATATGGCGCTGATCCCGGGGAAAAGTCTCTGCCGCGGCGCGAGAGCCGCCGACCCCGACGCATCCCCTCGCGGTAAAAGCCGACGTGTGGCTCCATCTTTCTCTTAAGATAGTGGTTTTAAGACGCCGTCACAACGGGTGACGTTTTTAAATCCGTGTTGTTGCATGCTATTTTGGTGTCCTACTTTTCCCCTCGTAACGCTGCCTGGGACGAAGACTTCCTTCGCCCGAAAATCCTCCGTGTGCTGCTGACCGCAGCTTTCGTCTCGGCCGCGCTTGCGTGAAATGACGTCTGGTTTGTTTGACGAAAATAGCTTACAGAGCCGCGAAACGCCGCTCCGGCTCCATCCTTCAAGGCTTTTTGAGCACCGTTTTGCTTAGGCTTACTCTCAAGCATCTATTTGGCAGGTTGTATTGCTGATCGCTGCCTTTTCTTGATGCAGGTGAAGAGCGCAGGCGTCAAGCCGGAAATAAGCCCAGAATTATGCTGGGGCAGGCGAGCAAAACCCGTTTAAAATAGTTCTGCGCTGAGGAGCAATGAGGCAAGTCCTGAGTTTTTGTGCAAGGAAATAAAGTGCTTTATTAGCTGCGTAAAAAAACCGCCACGGCGGAAGATGGTGCTTTTTCGCAGGCCCGTGGCAAGACGCGGTTTCTGCAGTGATGTTGCAGCTCCGGTGCACCCGCGCATTCGTGGTGGAGCTCATCCAAGTGGGCTTTGCAAAAAATTTTTATGGGACCCTAGAGGAGGATCAGGTTTTGGTGTGTCCAGGCACAGATGGGCAATGCAGGAGACATCCTTCCCTGGAGGAAGGCTCCAGCAAGGTTATGTTTTGTTGTTTTTTTTTGTTCTCCTTTTAGTAAATGCTGGTGGTGGCAGGGAAAAAGTTCATAAAAATATGTCCCCCCCATAAAAGCCTTCTTTTCCTTCCATCCATGAATCCCTCCATGTATGCATCTATCCAGTGCATCCATCCGTGCATTCAGTGCATCCATCCATGCACACGTGCACACATCCAGTGCATCCAGTGCATCCATACAATGCGCCCATACGTGTGTCCAGTGCATGTATCCATGCACGCATCCAGTGCATCCATCCATGCAACTGTGCACGCATCCAAGCGTCCATCCAATGCATCCATCCAGACATGCAACCACCAAACACGTCAGTGCATGTGTCCAATGCATCCATCAATGCACCCAGCCATGCATGCGTCCAATACAGGCATCCATGCATCCATTCAGTGCATCCCTGCATGCTTCCCTGTATGCATCCATGCATCCATCCTTTTGGGTCATATTGTGAGATGGATGTGGTATTATATGACTGGTAAATAGTCAGGTCAAACTGCAGCTGGACAGAAATTAGATTAAAAGCGCCCAAGACTTCATTTTTCACATGCAAAGAAAAAATGTTCCATTGAGTCTTTATATAAATCTGTGTGCCCCGCATTTATTCTATCGCAGTAGCTTTACTCATCCCTCTGAATGATAGAAAAAGGAGCTTTTCCCTGTAAAAGCTGGGGCTTTCGGTTTCGGCGAGTGCCCCGAAACCCGCGGCTATGGGGCCCGGGGTCGCTGCTGAAGCGGCGCAGGTCGTCTTTAAGAGCTTTGCTGCAAACCCTTTCCCGTTATTCCCCCACCCGAGGCTGGATGGAGGCAGCGCCGGCAAATCTGAATAACTAATCAGAGTCCTCATTAACCCCCTGCCGAGATGCTCAAACATTCACTTTGCTGTTTGTGAAGCAGAAAAAGAAAAAAGGGGGAGGGGGGGAAACCCCCCACCCTGCATTAAAATTGATGTGTTATTAATCCCACTGTTCCAGACCTCATGGGCACCGAATTTGCCTCCGTCTCGCCCGAGGCCAAACAGTGTGGTGCTGCTTCCGCGGGCCACTTCGGCTTTCTATTATTTATCGGCGCGGCGGCGCGAGGCCGCCTTTGTTCCCCAGCCCCCGCTGGCGCGCGCCCAGATGTACACCCGTGGGCAGATGTGCGCCCCCCTCGCTGGGCAGATCCTCTTCTCCGGGCTCGGCTCGCCCGGCTCCTGGCCCGCCGCGCGCGAGCCAGCAGAATCGTTATTAGCGATTTTGTTGCTCGTCGTTTTGGCTTAATTCAGAGGAGCTGGCATCAAGTGCTTTGTTCCATACCCGTAGCTACAGCTTCGCACCTCCAAAACGCTGACGTTCAAAGTGTCACCACCTGCTCACGTTGGAAACAAGGCGACGCGCCGGAAAAAGCCTTCGTGCTCTGCCAGAGCTTAAAAATAAACAGTTGAGTGCTAGATTTTTTTTTTTTTTTTGCAGCTACCAACACGGTGTCCGGCTATATTGCTGATATGCAGGTAGAGATTCGGGTCCTCCAATCATTATAAAAATTAGCTTCATTCCCGTTTCCTTACACAGTTAAAAAGAAAAGTTTTTTTGCATGCAGCAAGCCCAGATGACAAAAATCTCTTCAAGGAGAGGAAAAATATCCTCACAGGGACAAGGCTCTGGGGCAAAACGCAAGCTCTTTGCAGCGTTGTCAGGGCAAGTAGTCCCAGATCCTTGATGTGTAGTTGGCGTGAGCACCCACACATGCTCTTCTTCCAAGTCTGAGCCTGTAGATGTTTTATTCCCGTCATAAATATCCTTATGATATTTAAGTTGCCATTTTGGTTTTGGACTTGAGCCCCATCTGAGCATTTTGTGCAGCCCAGATGAAGTATCTAAGCCTCTTTGAGGGACCTAGACCTGCTTGAGAAGTCGAGAGCCCTCTGCCCTTTCGTCCCCTTCGTCAGGCTTTCCAGGTTTAGGGGTTTGGTCCGACTTGCGAATGGAAAGAGCAAACGTTGCGCAAAGAGCAGATGTCGAAATGTCCGCTCAGAGCGCGGGAAGGCTTGGTGCCGCTGTGGATGATCTCCTCGAAACGCGCCGTGACAATTGCGGTCTCTTCTGCATTGTCGGTGCCTGGTTCTGCCCCAACATTGCCTGGTTACTTCCAATATCCGTCCTTGGCCAACAGCCTCAGTGATGTCTAGGTTTCCAGAAATGACATGTCCAGTGCGATCCTTCACATTTTCCCGTGTCTTTCGGCCTTCAACTTCAAGATCTCCCAGCTGTGATCAGTATATGAGGGCAAGAAAATGTGTTTTTATTGCGATGTGTTGGGGAAGGAATTAAAACCAGGGGAAACCATTTTCATTGGTAGGTTTATGGCTGTTTTTTGGGGAGTTACCATATGACGGTGAACAGTGGAGCCTCTCTTGTGTTCTGGGTACCTGCTTAGAAAGGGAGATATGGACTCACCAAAGAGGCAGAGCTCTCTGGAGGTGACGTATATCAGAGGTGTATATGTCAGGCTTATACTGGAGACCTGAGGAGCTCTGGAGAGGTGATATGTATCAAGGTGGATATATCAGACATATATCAGAGATCCTGAGGAGCTCTCTAGAGGTGATGAATATCAAGGTAGATATACCAGACATATATTGCATCAAGGTGGATATATCAGATGTATATCAGAGATCCTGAGGAGCTCTCTAGAGATGATAAATATCAAGGTAGATATACCAGACATATATTGCATCAAGGTGCATATATCAGATGGATATCAGAGATCTGAGGAGGTCTCTAGAGGTGATGTACATCAAGGTAGATACATCAGACATATGTCTGAGATCTGAAGAGATTTCTAGAGGTGATGTACATCAAGGTAGAAATATCAGGCGTATATCAGATTTGAGATGCTTCTAGAGGTGATGTACATCAAGGTACATATATCAGACAAATGTCAGAGATCTGAGGAGCTCTCTAGAGGTGTTGTGCATCAAGGTATACATATACCAGACATATATCAGAGACTGGAGGAGGTTTCTAGAGATGGTGTAGATCAAGGTATACATATATCACACATATATCAGAGGTCTGAGGAGGTCTCTAGAGGTGATATATATCAAGGTACATGTATCAGACAACTATCAGAGATCTGAAGAGCCCTGGAGAGATGATGTATATCAAGGTAGATATATCAGACATACAGCGCATCAAGGTGCCTATATCAGGTGGATATCAGAGATCTGAGGAGGTCTCTAGAGGCGATGTACATTAAGGCATACATATATCAGACGAATGTTGGAGATCTGAGGAGCTCTCTAGAGGTGAGGTGTATCGAGGCATATGTGTATCAGAGCCTAACTCATTTCTTGCAACATCTATATGGTGGCTGCAGTGTCTTTAAGCTGTGGTCAGAATCGCTATGGCCTCAATGCTTTTGGATTTAAAATCATTGAAAAGTGGCAATTACCCTAAAGCTGGAAAATTCAAAAACTAGGACACTTACACTGAGAATTGTAAGAAAGAGAGAAATGATGATTTATTTGAGTCTGGAAATGCACATCCGGGACAACCCTGTACTTCCCTTGGACTGACGGCCTGGTGAGGTATCAGCCCTGCTGCACGTTTGGTTGGCTTTTAAGGAAAAGACTGATTTTTCCTTGCTTTTTTTGCTTTGATCTTCTGGCAGAGGGGGATGCAGATGAGAAAAACGTTGAACGCTTCTTTCCCCAAACCCTCATTGGCAAACTGCCGGATGAGAGAGGGACCGTGCCGCCACCCTGGCACCACGCACACGCCTGCACACGTGTGTCGAAGGCTGGGCCTTTGCTTTGCAGCTCTCCTTGTCAGTCGGGTGCACGTGGGCTGTGCGACCTGCCAAAAAATGCATGCCTCGTGCCTTCCCGGGATGGGAAAAAGAGCAAAAAAAGGCTTTGTCTATTAAGTCTGGGAGGGAGCCCCTTGCTTTGCAGCAAATGCTGCGTTAGAAATTCATCTTTAACGTTAATGGCTCTTTCCTAGCTAACACCATCTAGGTCGGCGTGTAAAAACACATTTGCACCTTAGCTTAAGTTATAATCAACGACCAGGTGCAAAATGGCCGGGGCTGCTTCACCTCTTTTTTCCTTGATTTCTCCTTTGCAGGTTGCACCGCTAATCCCACCCAAGACGCCGTGCTGGGGATCCCACCACCCTCGCCCATCCCCGAGGAGCAGAAAGCGCCTCTTTGCCCACGTGGAACGGCGCTGCGTCACCCTCTGTCTCTTGTGGGCGCTGCGAAAATACCGTCGACCAGCTTGTGCCGGCATCGGCTCCAGGGTCACCTGCAAGAGGAGGAGGTTTGCTGCGTGTAAATCCACATTGCTTGGCATCGCTGGCGCTTTAGGAGCATTTTTTTTTTTAGCTTTAAGTAGCTTTCCTAGAATAATTGCTGTAGGAGGGCTTCCAAAAAATCTCACTTACGGAGTCACTGTTTTTGGCACTTCTTCCGTACCCATCTTGATTTGGCCTCTAAAAGTCTGCTTTGCTTTTGCCCTTCCTTGGAGATATTTGGACCTCACCCAGGGCTGCTGGTCTAGCTTTGGTGTCAGCCCGGCTTTGACCTCCCAGGGCTGTCCCCACCTGCATTTTTTCTTAGATCCTCCCATTTTACGCATTCTCACTGCTTTCCCCCACTGCCCTGCAAAAAAAAGTGCGTTAAGAGCGGATGTGTTCCTCTCGGGCAGCCCGCACCAGCTTCATTCGTGCTGTCGGAAGACCTTCCCTATCGCGCGGAAAGGTTCAGCCTTAATATTAATTAATATTTCATCTTTTTTCTTTCCAGCTTGTGACTGATACCCGGAAGTTTTGCTTTTCTGGCAGAGGGAAGGTGTTTGCAGGACAGCCGGCTCCCCGAGCACCCTCGAAAAAGTAAGGCTGCTCCCCTGCTTTCTATTAATCAGGCGAGTAAATGCATGAAAGTGATTGCTTTACGAGCAGGATTGGTGTAATTATAACTCCCCTTCTTGTCCCGCACCTGGCAGTGGTCATTTGTGCAGCGAAATGCATTAGTCAGGAGCATCATGCAGACCAGGCTGCTGGATTTCGGGAGGGGGACAGTATAAGAAGGACAATGCAGTGTGCATTTTTCGAGGGGAAAAAAGCAAATTCCTGGCTAATAATAGCAGGGCCTGTAGCTTTTTTTTTTTAAAGAAATCAGTCTGTGCAGAGCCTAATTCTTTTCTTTAAACCTCAGCTGTCATGAACGCGTTGAAAGAGTCCTACAAGCTGTGGCCGGCCTTGAAAAAACACAGATTTTTCAAAAATGCCCCTAAACAGGAGGTGTTATCACTGCAAGTTTTGGGAGACGGTGGGATGTGGCCTGGTGAGAAGTCATCACTGGTTAAAAATAACTTCAACGCAGACCATAAAATAAGCTGTATGTGAAACCAAGGGTCTAACAGTTTTGTTTAACGCAAAACGCTGTGCTTAGGGCTGATGAAGTGTCAAATTTGTCTGTTTTGTGCCTAAATTATAGGCACCCTTTGGGTGACAAAGAAAATGCAACCCCCTCGGCTGCAAGTTTCCTTTGCTCCGTCTAAAGAAGTAACAGAAAATAACACTGGTCGTTGAACAAAACCTAGCATTTAGCCTGAAAACGGAGGTGCAGCCTTCAGATCACGTAAGCGTCCTTAAAAGGTACATCCTAAACCAGCGAGGATTAGGGTGGGCACATCTCAGGTTAAAACCAAAAAGCTATTTGTGCTCTTTCAGCCTGATGTGAAGCTTCCTTCGATCCACGGCGCTGCAGAGCACAAGACGAGACCTTTCGTGGCTTTTCTTTGAATAGCCTCTTCTTGCCTCCTCTGAAAGCCCTTTTAGTAAATGCCATCAAATAACGGCAGGATTATTTTCTGCTCTTTCAGCCCTCGTTCTTGGCTATGACCTTCCCTGGCCACCAACCTACAAAGAGGATTAAGGATCTGCCGACAGAGTGTGAGGCTGAATTTTGCGTTATTCCAGATTTCGTTCCATTCCTAATAAAAGGGCCTCAGCTCGTCCCACAGGTCCGAGGCTTTAATCTGAGAAAAGGCAGTGTTGTTTTTGCTATCTGCCAGGTTACAGGGGACCTTGCCTTTTCTATGGGGGAAAAATCAAGTTAGAAGTTGGGCACACCTGGAAATCACTTCTCCAGGTGTCTTTGTGGGGGCCTGGTGTGGATACTCCCTTGCTTATCACCGAGTGGGCTCCTCAGGGAAACTCCTCCACACCTTGATTCCCTCTTTCCTCTCTTGCTCGTATCCATGAGTATTTCAGAGTGAGCTGCCTGATGCTTGAGTGGAAGGGCTTTGGCGCTCCACAAGGCATGGTGGGCACGTTGGGCTCCTCCTTTGGAGGAAACCGAGCTTGTGGAGGACACGAGCATGTGTGGGGACAGCATGGCCTAGCCTGGCAAGCATCCCCAGCAAGAAAATGGAGGTTCCTCCTCAGCAGACCATGTCAACAGTTCCCTAGTGAGAACACCACCAGACATGGTATAGAAAGACGTGACGTTGGGCATTCATCAAGGTTTAGAAAGATGTGATGTTGGGCATGCGTCAAGTTATAGAAAGATGTGACGTTGGGCATGTTTCAAGGTATAGAAAGATGTGACGTTGGGCATAGGTCTAAATCCCTTCCAGACCAGAAGCTGCTTCAGGCATCACTTCAAGTCATTAATGACAGGTAGAAATGACCAATCCTGAAGATCTCATCCTGTGAGAAATACTGGGGTTTCTTTGGCATTCTCCACCCTGTGCACATATCACTCCATTTTCCAGGGATGAACTTTTGGCTTTCCTCCCCCTGAGGCCCATACATCTGTGGAGGGGCAGCTCAGAGGCTAGGTTGCCCCTTTCATTGCCAGTGCCCAGAAAGTCGGCATGTCCTTCTCAAATCCTAAACCCTTCCCTGACCCTTTTTGTCCCTAATTCCCTCCTTGTGTTGAGTTTGGATCAGGCTTTTAACTCCATGTCACGTATTTTATGGACCAAAATTTGGAGTGAACAGAGGAGACAGCATGTTAAATATTAAACCTAATTAAGGCAGTTCAAAACTACCTGTAATTCCCTAATTAGCTGGTGTTTTGCATAAATCACCATATAATACCTCAAACCAGTCTTTTGTCATGGAGGATGTAAGAGGCCGAAAATTGCCTTCAAATGTGCGAATGAAAGGTGTTTAAACTGGCGCAATTAATCTAGCAGCTTGTGTTGCAATCATTTGTGTTGCGGGTGCATTTTCAGGAGCAGAAGCTGCGGTTTGGTGGAACAGGGCTTGGATGGGGAAGGCGCTCAGGCAATATCGGAAAGCCTGGCCCGTCTTTTCTTAAAGGAAGATCTCGCTGTGCCTTCCGGTCTTCAAAGCCGTTTTGTGTCGGGAGTTTTGCATTTTAGAAGGAAATGCACACCGGTTTCAGTAAGAGGGATAAGACTGAGAAGAACTGGTGAGCTACGGGAGAGGGGCGCAAGCTGAAGTGTTGCTAGTAGAGAGCTCTGATTTATCTGCCATATGGGAAAGAGGAAAACAGCCGGCTCCAAAGGGATTTCTTTCCCTCTCCGTAAGGAAAAACAGCCGTTTGCAAATACATTAGTGGAATATAGCAAGCAAAGAGGCAGATTTATGTGAGGAAAGGGTTTTTTCGGTGCGGTAGCCCTCCTCCTCCCCATAGCGCTGTGTGAACGGTGTGGCTCTTGCAGCCACATGGTGCAACCTGTTGCAATTCCTTGCAGGAGTATTGGGAGCTTTGCACAAAAACTGAAGGCGAAACCACTCAAAACTTGAATCACAGAATATAGCAGGTTGTAGACTGGAAGGAGAGGGCGATCATGCATGCTGCGCTTCTAAGACATCGCCAAATGCTTTTCCACAGGCGGAGTAGTTGAGGCATTTGTCTGATCTGCGCTTTATGATATTTGCACCGGCCGGGAGATTTGCAAAGCTGTAACTAGCTGTTTTGGGACCAAAACCATGACTAACTCTATATCTTTTTGATGGGCAGGACTGTTTTTGAGAGCTTTCCTTCTTGGCGGCGAGTCCTTAAATAAATAGCTCTGACTCTGCATTTGCCAGTGGCACACACCAAAAAAGCACAAATCTGCTGTCTTCAGAACATCTCTTTCATCCAAGACCCATACTCGCTTCTAGCCTCTTGTTTCAGTGGTAGGGCTCCTCTCCAAAATTCATGTCGTTTATTGAGCTCAATCTTCTTTTTCCTCCAGAGCACCTCAGTGATGAGGTCTAAACCATTGGCACCATTGTCTGCTGGTCAGGACCTTGAGGGTCAAAACTTTCTGGTGGCTCTTTGCAGCAGCTACATCTATGTCAGAGATCATCTTTGGCCAAAATAAAGCCCTGCGGCAAAAAATTGTGCTGGATTTGTATTTGTTGGGATGTGACTGTCTAGCTCTCTTGTCATCTCAGTTCTTCAATTTTGAGCAGTATCAGCTCTGAACCTGATTTGTGGTCTTTTCATTTCAACCTCAAAAGCTTCTGGGACATTTCCTTAGGATGAAAGTTTTAACCCACAGAAGTCATTTTTAAGGATGGTTTAAGAGAGAAAGGCTGGCAATTGTATTAAACTCACCCCAGGCATCTTGCATGGAGGTTCAGGAGGTGTTTGCCACCCTCACAGCTCTAGTGGGTTTTAATAGGAGATCATGTTGGTTAACCAACGGCGAAGAGCTTGGGAGGAGAGAGAGCAAGAGGCGAGTATCGCATGGACATGCATGGATTTATTGGCAGCCCTCCAGCCTCTCCGAGGGGGTTGTGTTGTTCATCTTGCATATCTCCACATCTTCCTGACAGACCATTTTCACCCAGGATGGGCGTGCAATTGGGTTGAGGGCTTTTTCCTCACTAGGAAGGGTCCCAGCTATCTCCTGGACAGCATCTCCGGTGACCAGGGTCAACCTCACGCACTCCTGTTTTCTCTGCAAAGCTTGTACAGAAAAACTGCACTTTTCCAATCTCAGTCTACCCACAAACTTGCCATCGGTGCTTTAAAAATTTTCCCCATTTCTCTCTCATGTGAAACTGGTCTTTTTCCAATGCAAAGGTTTCGGGAGCATGCAAACCCCCAGAGCATGGAGGGCTGAAAAATGACTCGTGCCTCCTTGTCCAACCCTTGTAATCATGTTCCTCCTAAAGCTTTCTTTTGACAGGCTCGATAAATTGGGGTATTTGAGGGGCTAAAACAGGTATTTTTCTGTGGCCCTCTGATAAATTTTCTTCTCTGCGCCCTCTTAAATTTTCACCCAAAACCGTGGCCTCTTGGATTGCTCATGGACCCCCCTGGGTGGAAAAAAAACATGAGAAAATTAATAGTGCTGTAGCCAAGGTGAGATTTGGGATATGTGGGGGGGCGAAACTAGAAATAAAACTCCATCCTGGTATGGGGCCAGCAGAATCCACCAAAACCCTGACTTCTCTCCCAAAACTACATGGCATTTTCATCTGTTCTCCAGGGACACTGTTCATGGTTAGAGGGCTCACATTAACATTACTCGACCAGAGGGTGGAGAGCTTGCAAGTATTACATGAACATTTAGGGCTAGATGGTTTTGTCTTTGATTTTTTTTTTGCCTTTGATATTTTTTTGCTGCCAGAAATCCTTCAGCAGAAGCTGGTGTCTGATTTTCCTCTCCTTCGGAGGAGTTGGGGGATTTTAAATTTTTTGATTATTTTTTGAAGCGGCCACCATCTCATCTTTGCCAGGCCAAGGTGGAAGGACCTGATTTTTGTGCTCATGGTTCTTCTGAACATAAATTTGTAGACATCGGCTTTTGAATTTTGAAGCTTTACATGTTCTGTGATTTCCTCATGCAGGTTATTTTAAGCAAAATCCAGCCTTTGTTGCAGTACTGTGGAAAGCGATCTAAATTTTCATGAAAAAAAAAAAAAGAAAAGCCAGGAGGGGATATCTGGCTGAATAAAGAAAATGATCCTTAAGTGAGTGATTCGAATGACCTACATCTGTGATTGCGCTTAATTTTGGTCTCGGCCAGGGAAAAAAGGCAAATTTGTAGAAGGTGCATGCAAAAAATCCCTGTGGAAATGTTTTTTGACATTTTTTAACAAACCTGTTTTCAAATAAGTTGCAGGATTTTGTGCTTGCATTGGGGAAATGTGTGCACGGGGCACATTCCTCGGTCGTGGAATTAGCAGGATGCAATCAAATATTAAGTGCGCAAAGGAAATTTTGAAAAGCATCAGATAAGATTCTGATTATAAATTATTCACAATTAATTGCTCGGAGTAAAGAACTGTTGGAAAATTAATCCCCTAACTATTCCTGGTTATACTCTCAAGGAAATCAAAAATTGAACAATTGATGTCCAGCAAGAAGAAGTTTGCACATTTTTAGCATCCTGAGCTATGTTTCACTTCAAAGCTTTTCAATTTGCCCTCCAAAAAATATCCATGATTCGTTCTTTTGGGAACTTTTGCTGGGCCAGGGGCTGTATTGCAAAAAATGCAAGTATTTTCGCGTTACTTTGAAGAAGCCTCTTTGATGTTTTCCTTTGCCAGTTTGTTTTGGAAGGTACTTTAATGGTCTCTCTCTATAAAAATAACACTTAAAAATGTATGTAGGTATCTCAGCTCACCACTTAAAAAAAGAACAAAGTTGCTTAATGCTGCCGTTCAAGGTACATTAACCTTGTCTACTAAAGCTCTGACTGGCTCTTGCGGGTTTTATTCTCCCGTTTATGTTGCAGAGATGTCCCTGGAGCATTTTAGTCGTCGACGGCGATGGGTATCTTTGGYGAGGAGGGAATTATTTCGCGGTAATTGTTGTTCTCGTCAAATATGCACTGTAGCAGCTCCCCCTCTCCTGCACCTACTCTCTTTTATCAAGCTGGAGGAGGTGGATCAGAAACGCAGACTCCATTTGTTTTCTTTTTATTGGGAAATACTCAATAACGCAATGCTGGGGAGGGTACGATGCTCTGGCTATGGGCTGGTGTTGAGTTAACTGGTGTCCAGGCTGAGCACAAAGGATGTTTCCAGCATGGAAACCCTCCCACGGGTTGTGTAGAGAAAATTTGTCTATTGTGGATTGCTGAAAAGCTGGACACGTTGGCCAGCCTGGTGGTATTTCTGGCGCTAATGCTTCTGATGTCCTCCGATGAGTGGCTTCATGCAAGCGCGTGTGGTTGCACACAGGAGCGCAGGTGTGAGAACCATCAGAAAATGGGTAGTGTCCTGAAAAACAGGATTCTTCCCCACTTTTGGCAATTTAGTCGCATCAGTCATGCTTTTAGGCAGGAGTTTAGGATGGTGGTAGAGCTATCCTTGCCTAACTTGCAAAAAACTGGTGTTTTTCTGCCTGTCGAAGCTTTCGCTCAAGTGCAAGGGGTGAATATGTGTAAAAACAAGCAAGGACAATAAAGGTTGGCGGAGGGTAAGATGCCACCAGCAGACACCGAGAGAGCTGGGGAAGAGGCAAGGAAGCGCAAGGCAGCTGGGCAGGCAGCAATTTTTAGAGAAATCTCCAAAGTGGGAGAGTTTTTCCATGGGGCTGAGCGTGGATTACACCGTGTGCTGCTGCGAATCGCTGGAGACATTAGGCGTGCCTCGGTTACTGCAGAATATGGCGATCCTTAGAGGGAAATAAACCCTTCCTTGGGATTTTAAATCCCTTTCTCTCCAAGAGCTCTGTGCTTTTGCTAAATGCATCGTTTTGCTTGAAGCCGTCTTGAAGGGTTGGAATAGGAAACCCAAAATGTGGTGGGGGGGGAAAGTGAACCAGCCGTCACAAAGTGGATGGTGTCTCCCCTAAAATCTGGATTCTCGCTGACTTCCAAGGATGCTGAAGACCATTTCAAGGTGCTGTTGGCTTGTTTACAGAGAACAAGTCAAAATTTGCTTTGACATAGGCATGGAAATCCTCCTCCCCGGGGAGGACCAGCTGCTCCACCTCACTCCTGCTCTTGTGGTTGCTCCTCACTTCAACTTCAAAGCTGCTGGCGCAAGACGGGAGCTCAACGCTCTTCCAGTTGAGTTGACGCTCAACTGAAGAAGAGCTCAAGGTTGTGACTATGGACTCCACGCCTCCCTTTCCCCGGGCAAATTTGCACCATTTGCAAGATCAGCCATATCCGAAGACTTTACCCCTCCCGTGCACACCAGGAAGACTCAACGACAAGGCAGAAGTGGCTCTTACCATTGCCAAAAAGCATAAAAAGGCTTAATACAGCCGTTTTCCCTGATGGCTTTGCCCAAAAGAGGGCCGCTCGCTCTTTTATTGATGAAAGCTGGTAACCTTTGCAGCATTTTTTCTATCAGAAATGAGAAAAAGTGGGGGTGAACTGCATGTGGCCTCATTTCAGCACATAAAAATTACATGTTCAAGTGCAAGATAGTCACTCCAGATTCACTTTATGGTCAGTGGAGAGACATTGTCACCCGCAGAGGGTGAATCTGTCTTCGGCTTACATTTCCGAGTGAGATATATAGTCCTCTGGAGGTGCTTGTTCCTTTCCGTCAGCGATATTTCTTCATTTTAACTTATATATATTCATATAATGAATGCATATATCATAAAATTCAGCATACACAAACCCGGTTGTTCCGCTGTGAAGACTGTAACATAAAAAACTTGAAGCATAACTCACCTGCCGTCACTGGAAACGCTGCTCCATCCCATCTTTATTATACTTAAAAAAAGAAAAAAAAAAACCTTTAGAAAGGCAGTCTTCCACTAATAAGCAAAAATATCTTCTAATAGCTGGAAAACATTTTGGAACGCAGACTATACATAACCCTCTCTGGGGGGCGTGCCTCAAGATTTCCATGTGCGAGAGGGGAAAACAGAAATGTCTCTAATAATTCTGAAATTTGGGGTAGGTGCGGAAAAGTGCTTGAAAACTTCACTCTCATAATGTCCCATGTTGGATCTTCCCTTATCGATTGCCGGTTTTGCTGCTGTGGAGAAGCCGGTGATTTAGCTAGAAAAGGATTCCCACTTATTTTCGGCTGATTTGGAAAAAAGAGTTGTGTCTTGCAAAGCTGATGTTAACGTTATCAGCTGTATATGATAACACGTAGTCCAACAATGTGTTTTTTTGTGTTCAGCGATACTTCTAATACCATTTTATAGCTATTTTGATAATCAGGCTGGTCAGAGAGTATTTCCTTTTCGCCTTGTGATGGCAGGCGACCGTCAGAAATACTTTGAGTTTTAAAATGTTTTGAGGCATCAGTGACCGCACTGAAAAAACGACTTCTCAGCTCAAGTCTTTAATTATTTTTATTTGAAAGAGGAGATAATATATTGCTTGCAAAAAGCAGCAGATAAATCTATCCTGGCTGTGACTCTTTTAGGTAGACTCAAGCTCTTCGGGAAATACATTTCCAACTTAATGGCAATATTGCAGTGGTAGCTGAAATAATTTTATTTCCAAAGGAAATTTAGGACACTTTGCTCTTCAGTTGCTGCCAAAATCTAAAGTGCTGCTGTTTCCGGAAATGAAAGAGCCTTTATCAAAGGTTGTTCAGCTTCATTGCTCACAGTTTCTTTGGGGGGGGCATGAGGCTCCAGATATTTGCTCTTTGCCCAAAATTCAACTGTTCAGTGGAGCAGGTCGATGAGGGGTTGGTGGCATTTGGTGTCGCACTGCTCTGTGTCTTCTTCCATTTCTTCTTCAGATGAGTCAATCTGGAGATAGCGTATAAACTGATTTAAGGGGGGGAAAAATACAGATTATTACATAAAATTATTACCTAAAATGCCAGCAAATCACCACAGCCCTCTCATGCCCTTTTTGGGCTGGTTGAGCCCCGAAACGCGGTACCGTCAGCAATGGTGGCCTCTCGCGTTTCTTCGTTTTCACATTTGACTACAAGTCCAATTCTCCAAACAAATCCAAGCCCATAAAGTGTCTGTGATTTAGCGAATGGGTTATATTATATTCGGCAATTAAATTGGGCCCCGGACTGCTCCGCGCTCTGCAATAAATCACCGAGCACTTTGCGTGCGCTGTCTTCTCAATGTTCGGTTCATGGGACATCGGATGGCAGGGCAAAGTGAGGAAGAAGTAATTGCGCTTTACTTTTCTTTAAAAACATTTATTTGTGCAAAATGAATAAAAGGGTGATGAATAAAATGAATAAAAGGCTCTGCCTGTGCAGACAGCCCTCGGCTTTCCGTGGGGGCAAGCTACGTTGCGTTTTCATGAGACTGATGCCTGCTGGCAGACGTCAAGCCCAGTGGAGAGGTCTCGGGAAGAAGACCAGAATATTTGAAATCTTCCCCCAAATGCCAGCGGTGGCTGAGCCGAGCACGCCAAATCGCACCTGCGTTTTCATGGACATGGTTGGCATCCCCGCTCCGCTGCCTTACGTCGGAGCATTTCTTCCAAAAGTGGCACCCATTTCATCGCGGAGGGCAGGGCTAAAGCTATGAATTGGTATTTCCCAATACAACTTGGCATAACTTTCCATTTTATGGGGCGTCTTCTTGTGACGGGATGCCAGGGGACCGCATGGAGCAGAAGGGGCGAAACAGCGGGCAGTACTCCAAAAGTCACTTGTGTCTTGTTTCAACAGGAGAAATGCATTTTTGGAGGCTCGGGGAGATTTTCCTAGGTGGCTTTATGAACTTGCTAAATCCTTCAATCAGTGGCGCGGTGACAAACGTGGCATATCTGCAGCAAATTTCCAAGGAATGAGCGCTCCCAAAAATGTAGAATTTAGTCCAGCTCTTGCCTAATGCGATGACACACCTAGGATGGGTTTTTTTTGAGGATTTAAACAAGACTATCGGCTCTTCCAGAGTCTGTTTTTTCACCTGCAGGTTCACTTTTCCTCCTGGAGACCTCATGGTTTTAGCAGACGTGACCCATATGTCTCAGGGCAAGAGTGGACTGGTCTACTGCGTTTCACATTGCCACCTCCTAATGATGCTCACTGTCTAATGAGTTCATTATTTTTCAAGCCTGTTGGCAGAGGGTGGCTTTTCAAAGCTCTTTTTTTGGAAAGATGTGCTTTTTTGGTTACACTTGGCCACCACGTCTGCACTTTGGGAGAACATCTAGCCAAGAGCTCCTCTGCCAGGAGGTCCCTTCCCTGTGTCCCTCTGCCTTCCCTGTCATGTTGGGGCTGGATGGTCTGGCTTGAAGATACCCAAAGAAGAGGCTGGGGACCCCCGAAAATAGCTATATTTTTACAGAAAGCATAAAATTTCTGCAAGAGGGATTTGAGGACGGTGCATCTCAGAGCACCTCTTGGAGTCCGTGAGTAGGTAACTAGAGGTAGATACTCAATGTAGATCCCTCCTGGGGCTTGAGCTAGCAACGCTGGTGGACGGCACTCTGTGGTGGCCCAAGGCAAAGAGTGCACTGCGTTTTGGGGGCTATTTTTGGTGTGATGTAGGAAAACAGAAGCTTTTGCATTTCTGACTTGCCTTCCCACTTCAAGGTCATGAGGAACAACTGGAAAAGGGATGGGAATCCCCGCTTAGACACCACAGTTATAGGCATGAGGGATGGAAAACAAAGTTGTCCATGCACCGGGGTTCATGTGGTGGAAGTGCAATGAGCTTCATCGATTGCAACCATCGTTTCCAAGAGCTTTGCCCACGTCTGTTCTCTGTGCAGGCAACGTTTCCTTGCAAGCCATCTTCTTCTCTTCTCCCTGATTCATTTTTCCTCCCAAATCCCTCAAACAATCATTAAATAATGATCATGGGCATCAAATAATCTTAGGTTTCTTCAGGGGACATTTTTCTTGGAGGGTCTGAGCATCCATGTAGGTCTTGCATGGTCTTGCGTCATCCATGTAGGTATTTGCATGGTCCAGGGCCGATTCTAGGAGAATTTTGGAGGGATTCATCTCGCCACTCGTATTTGTTTTTAACCACCTTTTCCAGCGGGTTGTGGTGCAGGATCCTCTAGGTAGGATGTCCTGCGGGGATTGATTTCCGTGCCCTCAGCATGCTTGTGGCTGGACACCGCTCCTCTAGATACAGTTGAATTTTGGAAATATATCTGGGCTTGTGAGCTGGAGCCTGTGGTGGGAGGGCTGCCGTGATGCACTGGAGAACTTCAGTTCAATAAAAAGAGCAAAAACCAACAAAAAAGAGTAAAAGGCAACAAAAATTGCCCCCRGTGTGGGGAGGGCCCTCAGCATCTCCGTGAGGGGCCGAGTGGGCGGCTGTGATTTACAGCGAGGCACGCAGGAGTGGGATCAGCGGATGTCTCCTCTCCTTTCTGTCTTTTTTTTCCCCTTTTTTTGGGGCTTTTTTGGGGGTGTTTCGGCAGAGCGGGGGAGGACTAACCCCGCTGCCTTTCTCCCACCCGCAGCTTCTCAATGTGACGCCCGCCCAGGATGCACCATGTYTCCCCGGCGCCGGCTCTGACAATGATGGCCACCCAGAGTGTGCCCCCTCCCCCTTACCAGGACACCCCGCAGGTGAGTGTCCCGCAGCACCCACGGGACCCCCCCC
>NW_020447257.1:134813-138891 GCF_003343035.1 Apteryx rowi
GGTCCCCTTCGCCGCATCCCCCTGACTAACCCAACCTCCTGCTACAGGGCTGCTGTTTTGCCCTAAGGGAAAAGCCCGGCAGACTCAATCTGCCCGTATGGTGCTGATATTTTGCAAGAAAGGCCTTTTCCACGTTAAAAATGCACCGAGGGAAATACCTAGCTGAACCGGTTTCCCTGAACGGTGCCGATATTTTGCAATAAATTGCCTTTGCAGGCTACGAATGCACCGAGGGATATGCTCAGCCTCCCCGAATGCTGCCACGATTTTGCGATAAAGCGCCTTTCCGGGTGAAAAACGCACCGAGAGAAATGCTCCGTCTCCCTGAACGGTGCTGAAATTTTGCAATAAAGTTCCTTGCGAGGCTAAAAATGCGCTCGGGGAGATGCCCAGTCTACCTGGTCTCCCCAAACGGTGCTGATATTCTGCAATAAAGTGTTTTTCCCAGCTAAAAACGCACCGAGGGAAATGCCCAGAAGATCCTTTCTCCCCGTACGGTGCCGATATTTTGCAATAAAGTGCTTTTCCCAGCGAAAAATACACTGAGGGAAATGCTTGGTCTCCCTGAACCGTGCCAATATTTTGCAAGAAAATCCCTTTCCCGGCTAAAAATGCAAATGCAAATTTTCCTGGGAAATGCCTGTTTCCAGGGAAGTGCCTGTTTCCGCTCGGCTCCGCGGGGTCGCCCGCCCTGCATCGCGGGCGCTGGGGAACCGGGCGCGAAACCGAACCGTCTCGCTAAATAGGGCTGGGGAAAGAGGATTTGAACGGCGTTTTGATGTATTTTAYGGATTTTTGGCAAAAAAAGGGGAAAAAAACGACTTCATGCATAACTCCATGCTCTAAGCATTGGAATAACACCCCCCCTTTGCAAGCAAAATTACGGCATTCATTATTTTAAGGAACGGGTTTTTCCATGGTAAACTGCCGCGGCGCCCCGATGCGCTCGCGGGGGGGGTTGTGCCCTAATTTCGGTTGGATTTTGGGGACCTTCATGCCTTTTTTGGTGCAAACCCWCTGCAGGTTTCCAGAAGTGGCTGCAGGAAGCCTTTCCCCGGTATTGCAAAAAAACCAAAGAACCTTTTTGGGCTGAAAACCCAAAGTTTTGGGCACGCTGCTCTCGCACATGGTGGCGGTGAGACAACGCTATGGGGCGCGTGCTAAATATCGCTAATTTAGCAGGTTTTCTGCCCTGAAACCTTCACCCCTTTCCATCTCTAGCATTGACCTATTTGTCTGTCGTCTTTGAAAAACAGCAGAAAAAGGGAATATCCCAGTTTGCCAAAAAMCAAAGTTTGCCCAGTGAGCGGGTGTTAATTTTGGCGAGGGATTTGCCCCGTTGGGAATGGAAAACGGGAGCATGACTGCAAGAAATGCACTTGGCCGAGCAGAAATTGCCTCTTCTCAACCCAAAAATCAGCTTTTCCGGCTCGAAACCCAGTGGCGGGGAATGCAGATCCCTTACCCAGAACCCCGCTCCGCATTTTTCACTGCAGAACGTTTTTATTCGGAAAAATACGCTTTTCCCCTGCATTTTCTCGCATCCCCGCCGCTGGGGAGAAATGCGAGAGCCTCAAAAAACAAAAAAATAAAAAATTTAGAATAAATGAAAAAAAAAATAAATCCCCTATTCCCTGGCAAAATGCAAAGGCGACGGGATGGATGGAAAAAAGTGGAAAATCCACTTGCCGTTGTGTGCAAACTGCAAAAAAAAAAAAACCCCAAACGGGTGTAAAAACAAAATTTACCCCCTCAGTAAAGTAGCACGYGGAAAATAAAGAGCGAAGGGGTGAAAACGTGGATAAATCCGCATTTTTTAAAGGCAGCGAGCAAAAAAAAAAAAAACTTTGGAGCTGGCCAAATTACGAGCGCTAAAAAAGATTAAAAAAAGCTCCGGAGCAGCAGCGAAAGGTCAGCTAGGAGATATTAAAGTTAAACATTTTAAAACCGAGATTTGGGCCCGCCTAGGTTTGCGCGGGGCCGCCGCTTTTCATCCGAGCGAGAAAGCGGCTTCTTAATGCTGAAACCGGGAATATGAGGGTGAGTTTGGCTGAAGACGGGGTTAGCACGCTTATATACGTAGGTGTTCAGGATATATTGCTAAAAAACCAGGCAGCAGGAGAAATATTAAGGCTGAAATATTAAAAAATATTTCTGAATATAAGAAATATTATGGAAGGTTAAGGCTTCCTCTTGCTGCCTGCTTGGGGGCAACCAGGCAAACGCGCATTTTTACAAAATTTTGCAAAACGTCCGCGCCACAAAGCTGCGGCGGAGCTTGCAAAGCCCTCGGGGGGGGCGGGAAAGTTGCAATAACCCCTTGTTTTAATGCTCTTTTTAATCGCCTTCTCTTTTTTTTTGCCTCCCCGCAGATGACGGCCACGGCCCAGCAGCCGGCCAAGGCGCAGCCCGTGCACGTCGCGGCGCCGGCGGGCGGCAGCGCCCCGGTGCCCAGCGCCGCCGCCGACCCCCAGGCCCAGCTGGAGGCCGACAAACGGGCCGTCTACAGGTGACGCCTCCTTTTTGCCCTTTCCCTCCTTTTTTTTGCAAAAACGAGGGTTTTTTTGCTTTTTCCGCATGATGCTTTTTTTCCTATTGGGCAAGAAGTGTCTTTATATTAATCTTTCTCTATAGTCCTCTTTTTTATAAGTAGCACCCGGGGTGCAGAATAAAAGCTGCACGAAAGCCCTGGGAGATGCATCACCCACGTGTGTCCTCGGGGCCCCCGGAAAGGAGGGCAAAGGCGGGGAATAAACCCAGCGGGGAAACGCAGGAGTTATCCGGAGCGCGTTGCAAGTGGACGCGCGAGGGGACGTTCCCCAAAGGGACGGAAAGAATTCTCTGGAGACATGGAAAAAAGAAAGAAAAAAGCTTTTTCGCCGTTGCGCTGGATTGCAACCTAGTGGATTTTTTTTGCAAATTGCATTTTTTTGCAAACATCGCATTTTTTTTTGCAAATTGCATTTTTTGGAAATATCGCTTTTTTTTGCAAATTGCATCGTTTATTTATTTATTTGCAAACTGCATTTGTTGCAAATCGCATTTGTTGCAGACTGCACTTCTCGCACCGCTCGTAGGCAGCCGGGGCAGTTTTAACACCAGGCTGCCTTTACCGCGGGGTTCGCTGGGGGCGGCTTTGGGGCACCCCGAATTTGCTGGTGGGCAAAACTCCTTATTCCTTCGCATTGTTTTTTTTCTTAAAAACCATGCAAATCGGGGCCAGGCTGGGCAGCACATCCCCCCCGCTGCTGGGCTCGCAGGCAGAGCGCTGCTGAATGTGCAAAATTAGGCCATTAGAGGAATTCATTTCTCTTTATTAGCCCGTGTCAAATCCTTTTTATTAGCGGCTGCCAACGACCTCTCTCCTGCAGGAAAATGTCAGGCCGGTTCAGCCCTTTTATTTGTTCGGCGCCGGCGAGGATCAAACTCTCCCCGGATCCGCGCTGGCGAGATTTATTTCCGACGGCTGGAGAGGGGGGAAAGGGAGCGAAGGAGCCGGCGCCCGACTCTCAGCCTTGCAAAAACACCTTGTGCAAAACCCTCGTTTTCTAGCCCCGAATCCTTTCCGGCGAAAATCCTGCTTGCCCGCAAGTTAGGAAACATCCTGGTGTTTTGCTTTCCTTTTTCCCCGTATTCATAACTACGGGGTTTTTTGCAAAAAAATCCCAGTCCTGTGGCAGAGCTGGGTTTCGCTGCTCCTTGACACCACTCTGCCTCTGGGGCCTTGGTCCTCTCCCTTAACCTGGCTTCACCTTCACCTCATTTTTTCCCCTTTTTTTCCCAAAACAGGCCCCAAATCTCTTCCCTGCCATCACGCCACGCTCAGCCTCCACATCCTTCTCACCGCAGATGCTGCTCCAACCTGAATCGGCAGCGGCTGAGTGCTAATAAATCCCCTCGGCGGGTTAAAAATCGCTCTTTTCCGCCCTGGTTTGGGGCCGATTTGCCCCTCTCGTTCCTGATCGATTGAGGGGCTGCTGAAACGGCGGCTGGGTTCACGCGCCGCAATAATTCATAACACCGCCTGGAATTTGCCTTTCATATCCCTCGGCTAAGCTGCTGCCTAAATTACGACTGC
>NW_020447257.1:138951-158151 GCF_003343035.1 Apteryx rowi
CGGCGAATCTTGCATTAAACTGGGATCAGGCGAGATTAGGCTCTAATATGCTGCAGTATTAGTGGCTGCAAATGAAGATTTAGCCGAGGGTTTAACCCCTTCGACAGCCTCCAGCTCGGCCCCGGCTAATCCAGCGGGTTCGAGGAAGCGTCCGACAACCGGCTTTTCAGCAGCAAAAGCGCAACTGCCCGAAGGAAACGGAGTCAGCATGAAATGGCAACCTGAAAACCTTGTACATGCAAAATGATGCTATTTAAATCCTAATTATTACATGGCTGGCATGTGGGAAATTGCAGGCGCGAATCGTGACACGGGCAATTTCTTCCCCTTTTGCTCCCGGCTACCGCTTTGCCGTCCTGCCCCAAAATATGACTTTCTGTGGAAACCCCTTTTGGGCTTTGCTGCGGGAACGGGGGGAAAAAAAGTTGTTTTGGCATTTTTGGTGAGGACCTCTCCTGCCCAGAAATATTCTTTGGATTAACCCCCGTCATGCACCTTGCGCTCCGTTTTCTCCAGCGCCGGGAATAAGCTGTGAGGTTCCTTTTTGGATGCAAACCCTAGTCCTGTGACATCTCGATGGATTCAACTGAAATGGAGGAGATGCAGAAACGTGGAAAACAGGGGAAAAAAAAATCCCTGAGGTGGAAAAGATCTGCAAAAAGGGAGAGATTGGAAGAGATCATCAGCCTCTCTTCTGGGCCAAAATTGGGTTTTTCCCATACTTATGATACTTTTTATACCGTTTCATATTACTAGCACCCCCAATAATGCCATGGTGAACGCCCAGGTGTGTTATTTTAGGGTAATCATCCAAAGGAGAGACAGCAGTCTCCCAAATCCCACTGCTCATCTAGGGAATAACTGGGGTCCAGCGGCTGCAGCCACTGGGGAACAACCTACGTGGCAGCATTTTGCATTTCTTGCCTCCAAGTCGCCAGAAATATTCCCATTTTAAAAAAATTGCATGCACGGAGAGGGTTGTCTTCATTTAGGGTTGCACTGACCGGTTGTCTTCGTGTTTTTCCCATGCTCGGTGTGATGTACATATATATTTTATATTGCACTGATTTAGTGTTGCGGTTGGAGGGGAGTGCTGAGGATTGCAAGCGTGTTTTGGAAGAGGGAGCTCACTGGCGATACAGGTGAAGAAGTGGGTTTTTTATGTTCTTTGATTTCGTATGCCATCACAGATCTGCTCAGTGGCAGTGCAGAGCCCTCCCGAGGGAGGATCAACGCACGGAGCCACAGGCGGATAGAAATAGCAGTCTCTTCCCATGCGGCGTCTCAAACTGACCCACATTTTGGGGTGAAATGGGCCACGCTGGAGGGAGTGCTGCTCTTGATGGGCTGTAAGGTGGTCAGCACGGATTTAGGGGATGTGCTTTTGGGTGCGCGAGGCATGAGGAGCTCTCTGGAGTCTTTGAGGAGYGGGTCATCGTGGGGCTCAATCCCAGGAGAGATGTTGAAGCCTAAAATGCAAAAATGGAAGGGAGCATGAAATGCAAAGACAGAGGAGAGCACAAAATGCAAAGCTGAAGGAGAGCACAAATGCCAAGGCGGAGGAGAGCACCGAGAGGAAGTCCCTGCTCCGATGATGCCGAACCTCCAGGATTCCCCCCAGGGATATCCCCCAAGGTGCAGCAGAGCGAGGCAGCCTTTTCCCAGCAGAAAATACTGCAGAAGTGCCTCGAAGCGGTGGTGCATCCTTTCTGCGGGCTTTCAGCGCTATGCAGAAAAGGACCCAGACGGAGGAGAAGGCATGCCCAGAGCAGAGAACGATGCATTTCTCTTTTGGGGGGTTTCCACCTTGCAGGGAAAAGGTCTGGCTGAGTTCACGTTGAGCTCCGGTGCATCCTCGGGGGGGGGTCAGGCTTCGTTTCAGCTCTGGCTTGCGGGGGTGAGGTTTGCATGGTCGGGATCTGGCAGGGTAGGCAGGTGTACGGGGCTGTCCCGTGGCATTAACGGCGGCCCCCTCTCACCTCTGCAGGCACCCGCTCTTCCCGCTGCTGACGTTACTCTTCGAGAAGTGCGAGCAGGCGACGCAGGGCTCCGAGTGCATCACCTCGGCCAGCTTTGACGTCGACATCGAGAACTTTGTCCACCAGCAGGAGCAGGAGCACAAACCCTTCTTCAGTGATGACCCCGAGCTGGACAACCTGGTAAACATGGGACGGCAGTTGCTAGATGCTTTTTGTGTGTGTGCTTTGCGGGGGGACAAGTGGGTGGAGAATGAATTATGGGGGCACACCCCTTGGACAACATCTTGGAGGTCCACATGGCTGCTCTGAGTGCTTAAAAACCTCTACATACCCCAAATTTATAGCACTGGCTTCCTTGGTGCTGCTCTCAGTAGACCTCGCTATACCTTCTCCAGCGCGTTCCCCATAAAAGCCCAGCAGAAGTGGACCCGAGCCCGTTTGTAGAGTAGTTTTCCTCGCAAACACCTCAGGGTCAAAGCATTGCATGGGAACTGGCAAGCCTGGAGGCTGGTTTGCACCCCAAGCTTGGAGGAATTAGCACTGTTCCTCAGTGCACCATAAACCATCATGTGTTTAGGTTAGTTTGTTTGATTGATTGGTTTGGGTTGGGTTGGTTAGTTGGATTGGGTTGGGTTCGTTGGTTGGTTGGACTGGGTTGGGTTGAGTGGGCTGGGTTGGCCGTCAGCTCAGCTCGCCTGCAATGCTGCAGAATGGGTGCGCTCGTCTCCAAGAAACGGGTCAAAATGAGACCTTTTCTGAAAAGAGAGTGACATATCAATGGTTTGGGCAATTTTACCAATGTTGTCTTGGCCAAACTAGGTCTAACGTCTCCTGCTGTCTCAGCTCAACCCCTGGGTGCTCTGCAAGCACATTTTAAGGTCAGTGAGGTCTTGAAACTCTTCCATGCCTTACGGCCGGTGCCGGTTTGCAAGCCGAGGAGGTCTTGAAACTCTTGCAGCTCTTATGGCCGATTTCAACTCGTGGAGGGGGTTTTGCAAGATCTTGAGTTCGAGACCAGCTCGGCGGAGCTATCACCAGTTTGGGGGTACACACCAAGCCCCCTACCTCCAAATTACAAGGTGTGCTAAGCCTCATTTGCAAATACCAAAGCCATTTCGTGACGTCCAGTAGACAAAACCAGAAGCTGCTCCGGGACGATGCGAAGGTGTCACAACCATCCTGAAGGCCGAGTTGATGTTATGGGTGTAAAACAGATCAATAAGGAAGAGGAATTATTTATGGGGGCTGCTCGGAAGATACTCGCACCAAGAGCCTGGAATATTTATTACCTTGTATACCTAAAAGCTTGGCCCAAATTTATATGACATTACAGTAAAGAGCTTGGAGGGAGGCCCAAGCTGTGGAGAGCAGGAAAAGCCCAGTCCGGCCGAGCCAGGGACAACCAAAAACATGAAAAAGCAACATGTGTTTTGGGAAAGGCAGTGTAGGTTTTTGGGCTGAAAACCCATCAATCATTGAGCAAAAAACCCCCATGGCGTTAAATGAGATTAAAATGGGTCCAACGGTGTAGCAAGGATGAAGGGATGCTGGAGCCGACCGGAAGTCTAAAGTTCTGGGGAGGAAAAGCAATTTCCATCTATAGCAGAGTCTCCAGTCTATTTTGACTCTTTTCTCCTAGAAAAACCCATCGATTGTGTTTTCTGGGCCTGAAATAGTCCGTTTGGGAGCAGCTCTCCTGGGTTGCTGCCAAAGCTCAATCCACCTGTGGCGGCTTGCATGCAGCGGGCTGCTGGACCTAAAAAGGGGAAAAATCTGACCCGGGACGGCACTGGCTCAATATTTCCACCCGTTTGAGAGCCGCTGCGACCCGCCGGCCAAAATCTGCGCTATCCGGCTTATTTAAAACATTTTTTTTCCGAATGCCGCCAGCTTCCTGGGAAGGGGCCGCCGCGGCTCATGGCGAAGCGGCGCTGAAAAGGCCAGCGGCGTTAGCGATCATTAGAATAAGAGTCATGTATTCCTCGCAGCCGAGATGCACATAATTAGAAATTAGAAAAAGGTCAGATCTCCCCATTATCAACTCAATCAGCTGCTGAGTGCCACACAGTCAATTAATTCAGCATCTGTATTTTTTACAACCCCGTGCACGTACTCCGTCCGACTGTAACTCTTTATCCGGACAGATATACGGCGCAGCGGAGCAGGGACATAAAATGAGACCCTAAGCAAATGAGCTGAGATAATTGAGAGATTTATTTTTGAGATGTCGATGTGGCGGGTCGTCTTGCCTTTGCCCTTGAATAGTGACTTTCATGGCCGTGACTGCCGGGGCGATGCGGAGGGCGCGACTCTGTCCCGCTGCCCCCCGCGCCGAGGAGGAAAAGAAAGCAAAATGAGAAAAAAAAAAAGAGGAAAAAAAGGTTTTTTCTCCCCCCCCCCGGCTTTTGCAAACCGCTTCGTGAGAAACGTTGTCCCCCTGCGGCGGAGCCTGCGGCCAGAGCTCGGGTTTTGGGGATCTGTTTCCAGACCTCGGCGACTAACAGTTTGTAAAGATGACCACTAAAATTTGCAAGTTGAAAAACACCCTTTGAAATGCAAAGACGTTTTGTTACATAAAACCGGCTTTATTGCCCCGGAGTGAATAGCTGAGATTTTATATATTATGCAAGATTTCAAACAGCGGCTGTAAAACTTAAGGTTTCAGCTCCACGAGAGGAATGGTTTATGTGTAAATTTTTTAACATTTATGGGGTACGTTTTAATGAGGCCCAGGCTTTGCGCCGGCAACAGCTTATGGTGGCGTTGCGGCCCCGTAATCTCGTTATTTCGAAAGAGTGGCCTGCTGAGGATAAAAAACCCCCACGTTTTTCCATCCGGATCCTCAGCTCCGATTTTTTGGGGACATTCCCCAGAAAGGCAACGGTTAATTATTGTGAATTTTCACCAGGTGGGATTGCAGAGAAATTCTGGCCGGGAAGGGCGAAAGAAGTCTGAAATTTCCACCTTGGAGATGGATTTTGGTGGAAATCTTCATTTTTTGGACCAGCAAGCTAAAAAAAAAGGATTTTGGATGCATTGATTAACCCCCGTCTTTTCCCTCTCGTTTAGATGGTGAAGGCGATCCAGGTGCTGCGCATTCACCTCCTGGAGCTGGAGAAGGTGAACGAATTGTGCAAGGACTTTTGCAACCGCTACATCACCTGCCTCAAAACCAAGATGCACAGCGACAACCTACTCAGGAACGACCTCGGCGGGCCCTACTCGCCCAGCCAGGCCTCCCTCAACCTCCACCCCCAGGTAACGCGCGCCCACGTCTTCGCCTTTTCCCCTGGTGACATCCCGGCGAGCCCTGGAATTTAATAAAAAAAAATCAAAAAAAAAAAGATAATTAAAAAAAAAGACCCGTATCCCGCAATGGGGTTTATTATTACTTATTTGGCATGGGTTTTGTTGGGGATCGCTTGCAAAACGCAACCCTGATGCTCACTGTCACGCCGTTCTTTCCTAAAATTAAAAAAAAAAAATCCGATAAATCAGGGTTTATTTGCAGGTGGTTGAATGCCTGGCGGGAAGCAGAGGAGCCTTGGGCAGGTTGGATGGGAACCGTGGGAATTTTGCGTTGGCGCCCTGCAAAAGCCTTGCAAGAAAATGCTGTTTTTTTTTCGCGGCGGAGCAGAAACGCTGCTGTTTCCTCCGCTTCTTTTGCCCTGTATTTTGGAGCCGCTCGGGCATCTTGGCGCCGTCGTCTTGCCGCAGCAGGGTGCCTTGCTGGCTGCCCCCTGGGCCACGCTGTGATATTTTTTTGGATAATGACCAAATTTGCGTAAATAACGTAGAACGGGACCGCGTAGCATTAATAAAACGCTGATTTGCGTAATTAACGGATGGCAAATTTGGTGCGCGGGGCCGTAGCTTGGAGAGCCAAACCGGTGGCATGTCTGGTACAAGTGGGAAGGTAAGTGGAAACACCGCAAAAAGGATTAAAAAAAAGCAACAAAATGCCCCAGGGATGCTGAGCTGGCCAAAAAAATGCCGAAATACCAGCAGAAACGGCCAAAGCAAGCGGCACTCAGGGCCGAAATCCCCAAATCTTCTCTCTGGGTTGAGGTTCCCAGGGGGGTTTGGCAACGATGTGCCCCCAAAGTGCCAGCTCAGCGGCAATGGTTTTTTTCATATTTCTTCCCCCAAAACAGTCAGAACGTCCCCAAACAGCGCTTGGCATTTTCTTCCGGTCTTTTTAGGCAAAAGAGTTGTTTTCGGCCGCTCGGCTCCACGTGCTGCCGAGCGCAAAACTCCCGCGGCAGCGCTACCGGCCTCTCGCCGCTGGGAGGAAAAAAAAGACCAAAAAAAAAAGTTGTATTTCTTATTTGGATTTCCGGAAAGAGCCAAACCACTTAATCACTGATCTAAAAAACCTGGCCTCTCTCGATTTTCTCGTCGTCTCCAGAAACGGACTTATTATCCCTCCGCCGCTTTATTGCGCCGTTCCTTATGATCAAAATTAGCGAGACGCCGGCATCAAAGGGAACAATAATTGCTCGACGAGCATCTCGTTTGTAATTTATTAGTTTCTATTATTGTGGGTCACCATGGCAACGGCTCGCATCCCGGGCGATGAGAGAGATGTTAGATAGGAGCCGACGAAGCTCCGAGTCCCGGCAAATGGAGATGCCCGGTTTTATCAGTAATTTTCCTGAAAATAATAAGTGAGGAGTTAATGAGATGGAAAGCCGTCCTGTGGCTATTGTGAATTTTCTTTCTTTTTTTTTTTTTCCTCCCTTTTTTTTCCTCCCCCCCCCTTCCTTCCTTAAAGTGTTGATCTAATTAGAATGCATCGGTCAGGAAAAGTAATGAGGATTTAGCGGCTCACAAAGAGGTGGGGATCGTATCAGAAAATTAGCACGAGCCTTTGGAAAAATAGCAGCCCCGGGGAGCGGCGCCCAGTGCCCCCGCTCCCGGCGCCTCCGATTTCGCCGGTGCCATTTTGAGAAACCGGAGCGAGACTCGGAGGCCGCTCGGGAAATCGGAGAAACCGGGGAGACTCCGGATTTGCATGCTGGCTTGAAACGGAGGGGTTTTGGCAAAAACGGGCAACGGGAGCTGGAAAATTCCCGGTGGCGGCTGAATGAGCTGCCAACTCCGCCATGCTCAGGTGGGGAGGATGTTTCGATGGCGATAATAAGGGCAAACTTTTTATTATTGCACAGCTGAACCGTGGCTAGCACCCGAGTGCTTCAAATCGTCGAGTATCCGTGAGTTTGTGTGAAAAAAACTTAAGGAAAATGGGTTGAAATGCTCTTTATCCAGGTCTGTTAGCATCGAAAATGTCTTAAAAGCTAGGGATCTGCCAGAGATGCCATCAAGCGATCGGGATTTAAAAATGGCAAAGGGGATGACTTTGCTAATTCTCGTCCTATTAATCTCCTGCTGAAGGGAAGTAAAAGAGCTAAGCGGCCACTAATCTAGGAATTAAAAAAAGCCTAAAGGCTGGAAATGTGATTAATATCAGTCAATGAGGTTTCTTAGCAAATAGCTTTTTTCAAGGGTATTTATATCGCTTATGTATCAATCATCTTGTGAGACTGATCGGCCAGGTGTGAAAATGAGTTGTTTTAGTTTTTTGCAAAGCTTTTGACCATCTGACAGCATGCTTGAAAAAATTTGGGCTACTCGATAACCCAGTGTCAACCGAAACGGCAGCAAAAGCTTGCAAAATATCATCGCGGGAGAATCACTGTTGGGTTTCCCTGGGGGTCTCCAAGAAGGATGGCCCATGGCCTGGTGTTACTCGGGCTTTGTGCGATGATGGGGAGAAAAAAACCCAGGAATTACTGGCCTGAACTGGATAGACACTGTCTGTCGTGGGGAAAAGCCCCGTAATTTCTCCCGCGGGTGAACTCAAGGTGCAAAATTCGCCGTGCAGCTTCACCAGTGGCTCTTGGAGTTGGCCAACTTCAGACGGAAAGTTGGGTTTTTCCTTTCTCCCAGCCTTCAGTTACCTTACAGACTCCTTTTTACACCATTTTCCCAATTGCTTTCTTATTTTGTCCCCCGCTCTGTTCTGCGGAGGAGTTTTAGCCTCTTCATTGCAGCTCATGGACTCAGGATGTGCAACCTAATCTCTCCTAATTCAGCAATTCCCCTTATTCCATTTTTTTCTCACCTTTTTTTCTCTTCAATTTGTCTCCTCCATGGGGCTCTTCCTCTCCCTTGAGTCCTCCTCGGACACTTTGTAACTCCCTTCCTTCATTTAATGAATATTTTTCTGCTTTTTCGGACGAGGGGAGGTGAAGTGAGCGGCTTGTYGTATGGTGGGGAGAAAACCACCCATCCAGATCAGCTCTTAAAAACTGACTCAACTCATGCAAAGACTCTCCTTGGACAGCAAAGGGCCCTTTGACGCTCCCAACGTTGCTTCTCCCGCGAGGAAAAAACCATCCCAAAGCCCATCCCTGCTGCTTCGTGTGGGAATCGAAGCACCACTGAGGTCTAATTCAGGTTAAATCTTCTGGTTTTTGGCTCCTGTTTGGAGCCAAAGCAACAGGTCCTAGCAGCGGTCAGAGGGGTGTTTTCCGAACAAATTTTCCTTGTCTTGCACCCATTTCTAGTCCCAGTTGTAGGCCTGGGTTGGATTGGCCTGACTTAAGGCAGCTTTTTCCATCTCGACCTTAATTTATCCAAGTTTTGCTGTGTGGACACGTCTTTATTTCTGTGTTACTTCAAGCCAACATTTCTTCATCCCTTTCCACCCATCCATCCATGCGGAAAGGAGCCCTCTCAGTCCTTTGGCCCATGTTCAAGCTTGGTCAGCTCTTCCTTGGTGGACGCACAGTTTTTTTCCCCAATATTTTAACTCCCACACAAATAAATTGCACAAAGTTAGGAAGAGTTTTTAGGCAGCTACGGGCCCTCCAAAAATAAATGATTGTCTTATAAAGAGCCAGCAGAAGGACGTTAGTCCATGTTTGAGCACTTGGTCGTCGACACTCGTCTTCTTTCGGAAGAGATATGGACGAGATTGCCTTCCTCGTTAAACCGCCTTTGAATTTGGACAAATGGCGTTTTGCCGTAGAGCTGTGTAAGGTTCGGGCACCAAGACGGATCTGCAGAGACACCTAGTGATACATGTTTTATACTGAAGTGTCCAAATTGCCAGAAACGTTTCGACTTCTTTGAGACCTTAATCTTAAAATAGGAAACATTTTCCAACGCGACGGAATAGCAAGCGTAGTGTAAGTTGGCTGATGTTCGTGACGCAATGTCTTTAAGATGTGAACTATATTTTTTTATGCTCCGTGGAGATCTGTCTGTGTTTATTTTACCGCAGAGCCTGTACTTCTGTTGGGTCTCCCTGGTTTTGCGTTGCTGGGGAGACAAAACGGTGTCCTGCAGTGAAGACATGGAAACGCCATAAATTTCTCTCATGTCCTTTTCTTATAATTCCTAATACTCTGCCTTTTTTGCATGCCACCGAGCTGGTGTTTTGGGACAATTCTCCACAATGCCACCAAAATGTCTCTCTGGATGGTCATATCTCCTTGAGAAGTCACAGTGACCCACCTAGATGGGAGCACCTGGAGATGGGAGTTTCTCCTTCCAGCATTGGGATCATCCCCCAGAAATTTCTTCCAAAAAACAGTCTTTGGACACCCATCTTTTTTGGGTGAATCGTGGAAAAACGAGATGGCAGAGGAGCACTGGAGGCCAACCCAAAGCTCTGGTTGCTCCTAGCCACATTTCGAAGCTTTCCGAGGAGCAGAACATGGCTTTATGGAAACATATAAATATTTCCACCCTGTTCTTCATGTGGCAGCTTGGAGGCTTTGCAAAAACTCCCGGGTTTTGGTTTCCTTATGCTGAGGATGCCTCGTTTTTTAGACCACACCACGAAACGCCAGAGCCGGGAGAAGGATATATATTAAAAAGAAAATTAAGGTTTTAGTGGCATGCTCGTCATTTGTTTCGGTGGCTTTGTGAGGGACAAAAAGCCCAGCCAATGTTTTTGTTTCAAAGGTGTGCAGGCAAATCAGAGTTTGTTCATAACCGCTGCGCGGGAGAAAAAAGATTAAAAAAAAAACAAAAAAACCCTGAACTGCCGAGGGAAATGTTTGTGCTGGATCCAAAAAAAGCACCAAAAAGGGCCATTTTTTGCCCAGCAATGGGAAATGCTGTTTCGAACCCCCTCCCCCCTCCGCTAAACGACGCGCCGTCCCTCCTTACCCCGGCATCCTTCGCTATAAAATTACGGCTTTGTGCGCTCAAAATTACCGTCTTTTGTTTTATTGCAAGGGAAGGGAGGAACTACGGCTTTTTTCCAACCGCTTTGATTTTCCGGTGTTGCTGTCTCTTGGAAATAGCGCAGCGAAATCCTCGTGTCTTAACCCAAGAAATAATGTTTCTCGAAGAAACGCATGCAAATGAATTTCAGATTGAATCAAAAGGTGAACGGGGAGCTCCTTGGGTTGGCGTTTTGTTCAACGGGGAGACGCTGGGGAAAAAAACGAGGCTGAATGGGAAAAAAACGGGCAGAAAAAGAGAGGGGGGGAGAAATCCCAATTTTATTACATACAACGCGTGCAGTTTTATCTCCATCGCAGCTGGGCAAATTATAGATATATCGCTATCTCGGGCTTCTTCTGAAATGATAATTACATAAATATCGCTGGCGTAATGCACAAAAAAAAATCCTACACATCTGGGATGTGCCTTGCTGGTTGCAACGCCTCRGCCCGTATTCCCAAAATATCAGATTTTTATCATGAAATACTCAAATAATCCTTCCGTTCGTGCTTTTCCCAATTGCTGCTCACAGGCAAAAGCTAACGTTGCGGCGCCAGGGGAAGAAAATCCCATTTTTTTGGCAAAACAATCCTTAACGGCACCAGGAATGCCGGCAAATGGGGGTTTATTAGAGCGGGGTCGTGCTTGTCGCTGGGTGCCCGCAGCGGCGATGAGCGATTAATCCCAACTACCAAAACCAGCGGCCCGATTTTATTATTTTTTATTTGAAATTTTTGTGTTTTTTTTTTTAAATAATTCTAGCAGGAACCAACCACCGCTGTTTTTTTTCCCGCGGCTGCTTTTAGCGGCCCGTGGCCGTTTGCACGCTTCGGATTTTGCTTCCTCTTTAAACATGGTGCCGGCCCCAGATTATTACAAAACTCTCTTTAATGCTACTGCAGCCAAAAGATGAGAAAGGAGCATTCATATTTTAGAAGAAAATCCCTTTTCTTGCTCTTTTTCCTTAATGGAAATAGTAGCTGGACAAAAGGGAAGAGTTTGGGAAGACAGAAATTGGCCGCTTTGCAAAGCGTAATACCTCTTTTCCCGTTTTTTTTCCACTTGCAGCAAGGGGGAACCCCCTCCCCCCTTTTTTTTTTGGCAATTTCCCTTGTGAAACCCACAGGGGAAAAAAAATAAAGGTGGAAAAAAGTGTTGCCGTGGGCATCCGAAATGCCGCCAGCGCTCCTGGATGAGCCACGATTTGGGGGCTGCTGCGTCAAGCTTTTGCGTTGCATTTTTGCATTTTTTTTTAACTTTTTTATTAAAAAAATTTATATATATATATTTTTATATATATATATATATATATATATATATATTTGATTTCCCCCCGCAGGAGATGCTGCAGAGCTCGCCCGCAGCGTTGCCGGCTGCCTCCAACCCACCGCCGGGCATCGTGTTGCCGGCAGCCGCCCTGCCGCCGGGCAACCTCGCCATGAGCACCGGAAGCTCTCCGGCCGTGCCAGGTATTTTTGTGAAATGGGGAAATCCAGAAATTGGGGTATTTTTTTTTTCTCCGTTTCCCCTCCACGAGCCCTTTTTCCCACAGGCGGAGCCCTGTACCAGCCCGTGACGATGGTGACGTCGCAGGGCCAGGTCCTCGCCCAAGCCATCGCCCCCGGCGCCCTGCAGCTCCCCAACGCCCAGGTAAGACGCCCAAAAAACCTCAAATTTCCCTTTCCCGGTGTTTTTGCAGCTGCAGAGATACCGGTGGCTTCTAAACCAAGCAGGAATTCACTGATGCGTTTCCCAATTTAGGGCAAAAATTAATTAAAAGAGCACAAACACCTGGGCAGCGCCCAGGCACTGCTGCGCTGGGGCCACGGGAATTGCGATAATAACCAATTTATCAATAAATTCAATCCTCAGATGGTCCCAAATTTTTAATTAGCAAGGAAGGCTAATTAACTCCATCTGCAAAGCTCACTTTGGGGTCATTCCCCACTTTTTTACTCCTGATGCCCGCCAAGCTTTTTTGCATACAGATTGGGTGAAAACAGAGTGATTTATCACTTTAGGCAGCGGCGAATTGGCAAAGGAGCCGTGCCAAAACAGTCCAACAAAATAGAGCAATAAATAAATATATCTGGGCCGTCACCGGAGGTATCCAGCAAACCTGCGGGGGCGAATGGGCCAAAACTCCCAAATTTTCCCAAATGGCCAAATTGAAGCATGGGCATGTTGTGCCATGGGAAACACCGGAGTAAAAAGCGCAGATTTGCAAGGGGTTAATGAATCTGCAAGTGGCAAACAGTGGTTTGGAAAGTCAGCTCCATCTTCTGGGGATTTTTTTCCCCTTTTTTTTTTTTTTAGCTGAAAGGGTTTTCCTCCGTAGCTGCATGTCGGCACCACGGTTTGGTCTGACCCTGATGCTACCACCAGCGGGCAGAAAGCAAATCGCCAAAAAAAAGGGTGCACCGATTGCCACAAGTCAGAAATATAAAGTGGGTAAATAGCGTAGGAGAAAGACTTGAATGCAAATTTGGGGAAAAAGCCGGCCAAACCGCCTGGGAGCATCCTCTCCCCTGGCCGGCGCCTGCTCTGGGCAGTGATGCCTTCTCGGTTTTCCTGCTCAGAGCCCTGTTTGGGGCCATTTTGCCCCGTTTTGACCGCGGCTCAGGTGTCCGTCTCACTGGCAGGTGAACCTGGATCTCACCTCGCTCCTCGACGGTGAGGACAAGAAGTCCAAGAACAAGCGGGGCGTCCTGCCGAAACACGCCACCAACATCATGCGCTCGTGGCTCTTCCAGCATCTCATGGTGAGGACCGCGGCCGGCTTTGCGGCCCCCGATGGGGCGATTTTTGGGCTGAGACGCCCGGTGGGGCTGTAATTTGTCCCACTTTGGGGCAAACCCAGGTGGCTTTGCTACAAAAGCTCACCCCGTGGACACTCTTGGGTTTATCCCAGCCCATTGGCTGACCCTAGAGTGAGAAACTGAAATGCAAAATTGGCCTGTTTTACCGTTTCGGTGGTGCACAGGCGCCTAGCGAGCCGGAGGGTGCCACCGGGCTTGGGTGCAAGGAGCCCGCTGGCCCAGGATGGGGGTGTATAGCTGGAAGTGGGGCAAAAAGCTAAAAAAAAAAAACCACCTTTCCTGCATAACCAGGCTAAAAAAAGCTCAGATGCTGATTGCATGCACCGGGGCGGCTGTGATACAATCAGTGCGGCATCGTTGGGTTCGGCGGCACACTGGGGACCTCACGGGAACCAGCTGGGATTTTTTTTTTTGGAGAAACTCCAGCTGGGTTTGTACGGCTGGAAAGCTTTGGCCCCCGCTACTTATTGTGAAACAGCTGGAAAAATAGGTGAAAAAAAGCAGTGTTGGGTTCAGCCGGCAGCGCCAAATCCAATTGCAGAGTTTTGCAAGAGTTTCTGCAAGTGGGTGAGGGAGCCTCTCGGTGTTGAGTGTTTTTAGCACTCCAAATCGCTAAATTGAGTTTTTTCGTGGAAGAAAAGGTCCTTCTATAAGGTCCTTCAGGGAGAAGGACGTGGTGGAGCCTCATTGCCTGGACATGGTCACACACCAATTCGTAGGGTCTTACTCCTGCCGGAAGACCAAAATTTCAGGTCTCTGCTGTGTCTAGCCATCTAAAAATGAAAAATAATAGTTCGAAGGGTCAACGTGGGGAAGATCATGGCTTGGAGATTGTCCTGAAGACATTCTGCAGCTGGTTGGGAACTTCTTGCTATTTCTCCTGGAAAATTTTGGATTGACCGAACCCAGGACCAGGGGGTCACCACGTTGGGTGGCCATCTCACAATGCTGCCATCCATCTCCCACACCATGCCGGTGTTTAAGAGGGCCCAGTTGCAGTTTTGCCGCTCTAAAGAAGAATTTGGAAGATCAGAAGCTGGTTCCTCCCAGGTGCCCCATCATGTGAGATGGGATGGAAAGTGAGAAAAAAATCRTTCCTCCACCAGCAGAGATGCGGCGTTGGGATGGGCTCCACCCTCCCACTAGTCCTTACTGCTGGCACATGGTTGAGCTTCCCGCTAGGATATCTCCAGCTTAAATTACTCCATGATCCTGCTAGAAATGCTTCCTTAGGCTGAATATTTTCTTGGAGCTCTTTTTTGCAAGAGGGACTAACAGCAACTTTGCAGATTTGCCTGCGTGCCACTTTGCCAGGCAACTTTTGGTTGGTTGGGAGGATAGGCGCCGTTGGCCTGGGGCTCCAGGAAATGACATGTGGGACTGGCTTGAGTGAAATTTGGKATTCAAAAGGGAGGATTTTTAGCACAGTATAGTGGGTAGGTTTTTTTCAAGTGGAATTAGAAAACGATGGGAAAATTGCTAAGACTAATGAAAAATTTTCCATTACTTCAAGAACAGTGCTAAGAGTGCCAGGGAAACGGCGGGATGCTTGGCCACCGGTCAAGCCTTGCGTCTTGCAAATGGGAAAAAATGCCAGATTTTGGGGAGGGTGGAAAAATGAAATAACACGCATTTTTTCGTTTCCGGAGCTGCCGTTTCTCCCCGTGGGGGTGTAACGTTGCTGCCGTCTCTCTTCTCCCAGCACCCGTACCCGACAGAGGATGAGAAGCGGCAAATTGCGGCCCAAACCAACCTGACGCTCTTGCAAGTCAACAACTGGTGAGTGCGTTCTGCAGTGCGTGACGTGCAACCGGGGCCTTTTTCTTCATGGTTTTGGACAGTCATGAGGCCTCCTCTACGTGCTGATACGCCACAAGTAACTGACTCCCCATAAGTCTCTTTTGAGAGAGGATGCTTAAAAATATCCCCCTTCCTATTTTGGGTATGCAATGTTGTGCCAGATACGCCAGAGCATTCTCACGGTCTCGTTGCATAGCCGAAAATGCAGCCTTAAAATCGCTTAAACCCAAAATATGGGACAAGTTTTGCAATTAGCCTCTGTGTAAGGCATTGTGGGATACGAGACGGTGCTTGGATTTATTTAAGGTGTTAAATTGTCGGCGTTCATTTGCGATGACTCAGTGCCCTCTCCTGGCCAGCCCGAGATGTAGCAGCCAGTATTTTCCCACTGCGATTAATAGCTGGAAAAATCAGTGCAATGATAGAACAAACCACAAACAAATGAAGCAGGGTAAAAAAAACCCCCCAGCTTTCTGGGCCACCCAGCCACTTTTCCAAAGGGTTTTATATTCTGATTTATTGCATTTTTATAACGACTATGATTTATTGGCATGCTCTTGGCCGTTGTGGCTAACTCCCTGTCCTCTCTCTCCTGGAAAGGTTTATCAACGCCCGGAGACGCATCCTGCAACCCATGCTTGACGCCAGCAACCCAGACCCAGCCCCGAAAGCCAAGAAAATCAAATCTCAGCACCGGCCCACCCAGCGGTTCTGGCCCAACTCTATCGCTGCCGGGGTTTTGCAGCAGCAGGGTGGCAACTCGGGGACAAATCCTGACGGTAAGGACAGCCTGGGGCACTTACCAGCCTGGGCCGACGTGTGTAAAATTACAACCCAATGTTGGTAATTAAGGGTATCTAGAGCCCTTGATCAAACCCACGAAAAGGTCTGCACAAGAAGGGTCTTCCATTTGGCTGTCACAAGCGCATTGCCATCGGGGCCTTTGTGTGGCCACATCATGGCCCTGGCACCCAGCACGCTGCTGTCACCTCAGCCTCGAAACATCCCTCTTTTCCTCAGGTATTTTTCCTCAGGGATCTCCCCAACATTGGGCATCACCTTGGACACCTCCCAAGGAGCTGGGGAGAGAGCAGGAAGAGAGGAGAGCAGAGGAGAAGATGAAGAGAGAAGATGAGAGATGAGAAGAGACTAGACAAGATGGGAAGAGAGAAGACAAAGAAAAGATGAAGAGACGACGATAAAGAGGAGAGAGACTAGAAGCTGAAGAGAAGATGAAGAGGAGCAAGAGGATGAAGAGGAGATGAGCCAGAACATGAAGAGACTGAGAAGATGAGAAGATGAAGAGACAATAAAGAGATGAAGAGAGAGATGAAGAGATGAAGATGATGGAGAGAGAAGATGAAGAGATGAAGAGATAGAAGATGAAGAGATGAAGAGGTGAGTAGAAAAGATGAAAAAGATGAAGAGAGAAGATGAAGAGACGAGATGAGAGAAGCTCAAGAGGTGCGTCGCGAAGCTACAAAAGAGATGAAGAGATTAGATGAGAAGAGAAGGTGAAAAGAGAAGATGAAGAGAAAGGAAGATGAAAGAGACGATGAAGAGAAGGTGGAGGAAGGGAGAAAAGAGATCAGAAGAGGCTAGACAAAACAAGAGGAGATGAAGAGGAAACCAAGAAGAACAGAAGAGGAGAAGAAGAACAGAAAAGAGGATAGGGCTTCCCGCTTGGGGTCATACAGGCGCGGGGGTGGTGAATTTGTGTTTTTCCCCTTTTTTATATGAGCAGCAGGGCATTATTTTAATTTTTGGGCCTTTTTTTTTTCCCACCACAGGCTCCCTCAGCATGGACAACTTGCAGCCCCTCTCCTCGGCCACGGCCACCATGGCCATGCAGCAGGCCATGCTGGTGGCCCACGACGACTCCCTCGACGGCACCGAGGAGGAGGAGGACGAGGAGGAGGAGGAAGACGAGATGGAGGAGGACGAGGACGAGGAGGAGGAGCTGGAGGAAGAGCCTGGCGGCGCCCTCGGCTTGGACCACAGTGACTCGCTGGAGTAGCGAGGCGCCTGCCGCGCCGCAAGGAGGACGCCCAACCCCCAAACCCGCCAGGAGAGGAGACAAAACGGGGGGAAAGCAAGAGATTTTAGGAAAAAAAAAAATGAAAAAGCTAATTTCAGCCCCCCCCGCGAACGCCCCGCCGGGGACGGTGGGAGTGCGCCGGGCTCCGCTCCGACCCGCCGGCTTATTTAAGTGAAGGACACGTTTACAAGGCACAAATTGTGGCCATTTCTTTTTTTTTTTTCCCCCTCTTTTTCCCTTTTTTTCGATAAAAAGCACGTCCATCGTGCAAGCCGGTTCCCCCCATGACAGCTGCTCTCGCGCRATACCGTTTTCTTCCCCCCCCCCAGCTGCCACCAGCTTCCCACCGCTTTGATTTCCTGGCGCGGAAGGATGGACGCCTCTTTTTTCGGTGTTTTTCACCCCGAGAAAACATCTGGAGTGCAAAGCCTGGAGCGCAAACTGGATTTTTCCGAGGGTTTAATTGCCCAAAAACCTTCTCATTTGGGGACTCGACATGCGACTTGCCGGAAAAGGCCGAACCCCTCCCTGCAATCCTTTAATTTATATGCTAAAAACACGGCGAATCCGGGAAAAACACCCACCCTCGTTAATAAGGGCTGAGATTGGCCGCAGAATTGGGCAAAACCTGCCGTAAGCGAGACTTTCCCCGGGGCATTTTGTCTCCGAGTTGGTAAAAAATGATGGAAAAAAAGAGATTTTTCACTCAAAACATAACAGCGACCTGGAGAATCACCCCACGGGTGGGGGGGGGCACAATTAAAGTCACAAAAATGATGATTTAGCCCCGATATTGCTCTCTCCACCTGCCAGGTGGGACGCGGGCAGGAAAATGGTCTTTTTTTCCCCCAAAAAATGCCCCAAAGAAGTCCCGGGGGAGCGCGGCTCTGCAAAAATGCCCTTTTTTTTGGAGGGGGGGGAGCATTTTTAAGGCTATCAAAAGGGGAGAATTTCGCCTTAAAACGTGGCGCGGGATGGAAGCAGCGCCGGGAACTCGCTTTGGCACCGCRGGAAAAAAATTGCATTTTTCTCCTGCAGCCTCACCCCAAAAAGGTGGGATTTATTCAATAATAAGTATTTTGGGGCTGGGAGAATCACCCTTTTCCCCCCCCCCCCTTTGGCCTTTTTTTTTGGCTCTTGAGGAGTTGAGAAGACATCGCCGCCGCCACCGTGAGAAAAAAGGGGAGGGGGGAGGCGGCGGCGCCGCGACGTGATGCAACGGGCTGAAAACGCCTATTTTTCGATACCGATTCTGGCGTGAATGTAATCTGTAATTTCATAAAGAATTCATTGTAATTTAGTATTAATTCATGTCCATTTATTATAAAGTGCTACGAGACGACGTTTCGCCCCTGTATTTTATTGGGAGCTTCTTCCGCCGGGGCCGGCGCAGAGGGAGCAGCGGCGGCCCCGAAAACGGGGGAATCGCCCCCGAAACGCGTGGCTCCCCGCCGAGATCCGTGAAAGGCTGGTGCTTGCTCAAAGCAAGTGAATCTCACCCAAAACGAGTGATGCACTCTGAAAACTAGTGTTTCTGCAAATGAGATGCAACCCCATGAAATAATTTGTGCTCTGCCATTAAGGAGTGATGTCCCCCCAAAATGAGTGATGTCACCCCAAAATCTGTGATGCTCCCCCAAAAATGAGTGATTTCTGAGCAAAGCTCCCCCAAAATGAGTGTTTTTCACCTCCAAAATGAGCAATTCTCCCCCAAATGAGCAATGTTCCCCCAGGATGTGTGATGCTATCCCCAAAATGAGCAAATCCCACCCAAAWTGAGTGGTGCTCATACCCAACATGAGATACGTTCCTCCAAAAATGAGCGGTCRCCCCAAAAATCTGATGCTCCTGCCAAATGAGTGATGTACGTAGCCCAAAAATGCATGATTCTCCCCAAAAATGAGTGGAGCCCCAAAATGAGCAATTCTTCCCCCCCAAATGAGCAACATTCCTCCAAAATGAGTGATGGAGCCCCAAAACGACTGATTCTCCTCCAAACAAGCAATGATCTCCCCAAATGTGTGATGTTATCCCAAAAATGAGCAATTCCTGCCCAAAATGAGTGGTGCTCCCCCGAAATGAGCCAGGAACCCCTAAAATGAGAGGTCCTGCACCAAAATGAGCTATTTGCCCCCCAAAATGAGCGATGCTCCCCCCAAATGAGCGATGCTATGCCAAAAATATGTGCTGATACCCTAAAAAAGGAGCGATTTTCCCCCAAAAGGAGCAATTCTCCCCCCAAATGAGGGATGTACCCCCAAAATGAGTGGCGCTCCCCTAAAATGTGCGACACAGCCCCAAAATGAGTTCCCCCCCCAAAAGA
>NW_020447257.1:159455-162611 GCF_003343035.1 Apteryx rowi
GGGGGGGGGGAGGCCGCGCGGGCGTCCTAACGAGACGGCCCTCGTTACCTTTGAGGATGTAGTCCGTCAGCAGGGTGGGCACCTTCTCGTTCCCCTCCTTCATGGCGAAGAGGACTGGAAGGGGGCAGGGGGCCATGAGGGGGTTGCCCGCTGCACCCTCCCCCTCCGTTAATTATGCAAACGAGCCGCAAGTCAATTAGGCAGCCCCACCGCCACTGGCTTCCGCCCTTCCAAAATGCCCTTTCTCCCCTTTTCCGTACAAAACCAGGCATTTTCGCCCCCAAATTGGCCACACTGGGGGTTGCAAAACTGCAGGTGTTGCCCCAAATCAGCCCGGCTGCAGCGATGCAAACTGGGCGATTGCACCCCAAATTGTCTGCGCTTCAATGATGCAAAATGGGTTCCCCCCCCACACACCAAATTGGCTGTGCTGCCGTTTTGCAAAACGAGCAATTGCGCCCCAAACTGGCCACGCCAGGGATTGCAAAATGGGCGATTGCATCCCAAATCGGCTGTACTGCCACGATGCAAAAAAAAGGGTGTTTCTCCCCCCAATCAGCTAMGCTGCAATGGTGCAAAATGGGCAACTACACCCCAAATGGGCCATGCCGGGGGGTTGCAAAACGGGGAGCTGTGCCCCAGGTTAGCCGTGCTGCAGCAATGCAAAACAGGTGACTGCGCCCCAAACCGACTGCGTTGCAATGATGCAAAAGGGGCAATTCCACCCCAAACAGGCTGTGCCGCGACGACACGAAATGCGTTATTTCGTTCCCAATCGACCACGCTGCTGTGATGCAAAATGGGCGATTGCACCCCAAATCGGCTGTGCTGCCGTGATGCAAAACGGGTGACYTCACCCCAAACGGCCTATGCCAGGAATTGCAAAATGGGTATTTTCCCCCCCAAAATTGTGTTGCAGTGAAGCAAAAAAAGGCGATTGTGCCCAAGTCACCCATGCTGCAACGATGCAAAATGGGTGACTGCACCCCAAACTGGCCACGCTGCAAAGATGCAAAAGGGGCATTTCCCCCCCCCCAAATTGGCCACGCTGCAACCATGCAAAATGGACGACCGCATCCCAAATTGGCCGTGGCACCCCGAAGCTGCCCAAACGAGGACTCACTGTTGGTGAGCATCTGCAGGTCCTCGACGGARGGCGGCGAGCCCTTCTTCTCATAGGGGATCACCGTGTTCAGGTACTGCAAAAAAACCGACCCCAAAACCCATGCAAAAAAATAAAAATAATAATAATAAAAAAATGCATTTCTTGCACCTCCCCGAATCGGTGCAATTGCAAGCTYGTGCACTTGCAAGCTGCCGCTTTTTTTTTGGCTGATGCAGCAAAGGGTTCGTTTTAATTTGCATGTGGTTTTGGGGCAAAAAAGGGCGAAAGGGAGAACCTGCTTGTCGGCGGTGCCGGAGCCGAAGGTGTGCCGGATGCCCGTCTGCAGGATGCTGGAGATGCCCTCCATGCTGAAGCGCTGCGGGGAGCGGTAGCCTGGTCCCTRCAGGTCCCCTTCCGCATCCCCTCCCGTGTCCCCGCGTCCTTGTCCCCATCCCCATCCTGGTCCTGTGTCTCCGTCCTGGTCCCCACATCCCCGTGCCCATGTCTTCATCCCCATCTTGGTCTCCATGTTCCCATCTTTTTCCCCATAGCTTCATCCCACGTCCTTGTCCCCATCCTGGTCCCCATGTTCTTGTCCCCCTTCTGGTCTCCATATCCCCATCCCAGTCCCTGTCCCCATCCCAGTCCCCATGTCCCATCCCCATCCTGGTGCCCGTGTTCCCATGCTGGTCCCCACATCCTTGTCCCCACCCCTGTCCTCATGCCCTCGTCCCCACCCTGGTCCCATGTCCCCATCCCAGTCCCCATGTCCCATCTCCATCCTGGTGCCTGTGTCCCTATCCTGGTCCCCATGTCCTTGTCCCCACCCTGGTCCCGTGTCCCCATCCCCGTGTCCTCCTCCCCCTAACGGTCCCCATGTCCCCATCCCGGTCCCCACGACCCTGTCCCCATTCCCATGTCCTTGTCCTCCTCCTGGTCCCTGTGTCCCCATCCCAGTCCCTGACACCATCCTGGTCCCCATGTCCCCATCCCTCTCCTGGTCCCCATCCCGGTTTCCTGCCCCATCCCATCCCTGTTTCCCCATTCTGGTGCCCCCGATCCTCATCTCTGTCCCATCCTGGTTTCTGTCCCCATCCCAGTCCCTGTCCTCATGTCCCCACCTCCGTCCTGGTCCCCACATCCCTGTCCCCACRTCCCCATCCCTGCTGCCTCCCACCACGCGGGCACCCTCCCCCTGCCCACCGCCACCCGCACTGCACAACCGCTGCCTGCTCTGWACAGCTGCCACCGTATCCCTGCGATCGCTATTTCATCCGTGCAATCGCTATTTTAACTCTGCAATCGCTACTCCACCCGTGCAATTGCTGTTTTCATCTGTGCAACTGCTACTTCATCTGTGCAATCACCATTTTATCCATGCAATCGCTATTTTACCTGTGCAATCGCTATTTTTCCTGTGCAATCGCTATTTTTACTTGTGCAATCGCTATTTTTACTTGTGCAATGGCTAGTTTATCCGTGCAATGGCCAGTTTATTGATTCAGTTGCTATTTTATCCGCTTGCTACTCCTCTTTTGCATCTGCTATATTATTGATCCGATTGCTATCTGCTCTATGCAATTGCTATTTTATCTACCCAACTACTACACTACCTACGCAACCGCTACTCTAGTTGAGCAATTGCAAGTGTCTCTACCTGCTGGCTGTATTTCCCCTACGCAATCGCTATTTTATCTCTCCAGGAGCCACGTAATCAACGCAACTGCTATTTCACCTGTGCAACTGATATTTTATCTACTCGATTGCTGTTTTATTTATGCAATAGCTCATATTATCTACGCAATTGCTGTATTATGCACCCGATTGCTGCTTTATCTATCCAGTCTGCATTTTATCTGTAGAGCTGGCGTCTTATCTGTGCAATTGCGATTTTATTCCCCCCCCCCCCGGTGATTTCTCCATGCAAACCCTGATTTCTCTCCCCGATTGCTACTTTTTCTACGCAACGGCTATTTTCCCCCCCGTGCTGGGGCCGTACCTTGCGGGGCATGTGGGGGCCGCGCTCGGGGCGCCCGCCCTGGAGGCTGAGC
>NW_020447257.1:162820-173139 GCF_003343035.1 Apteryx rowi
CCAGGCCTGCCGCACCGGCAGCGAAAGGCCCGGGGCGTTGCGCGAAATGCAGGGTGCAATTGGAAAAATGCATGGTGCAATTAGCAAAAGGCGGGGTGCGGCCGGAGAAACGCAGGGTGCAACGGGAGAAATGCATGATGCAATTAGCAAAAGGCGGGGTGCGGCCGGAGAAACGCAGGGTGCAACGGGAGAAATGCACAGCGCGATGAGCAAAAGGCGGGGTGCGACGGGAGGAGCGCGGGGTGTAATCGGGGAAAGGCACGCGGCACGGCGCTTTTAGCAGCGTGCAGGGTGCGTGTCGGGAAAGGCGCAGTGCGATCGGTGAAAYGCACGGAGCGCTTAGCGGCTTGCACAGCACATTCGGGGAAACGCATGAGACATCTAGCAAAAGGCATGGTGCAACTGGGGGAATGCACGGTGCATGGAGCGTTTGGCGAAATGCACGGCGCTTTTAGCAAAATGCATGGTGCAACCGGGGAAACGCAAGGTGCATGGAGCATTTAGTGACATGCGCAGTGCATTTAGCAAAATTCACAGTGCAATCGGAGAAGGGCATGCRTGCAGCATTTAGTGAAATGCACAGTGCAATAGGGGAAATGCACGGTGTAGAGCATTTAGTGAGGTGCACGGTGCATTTAGCAAAACGCATGGTGCAATCGGGGAAAGGGTGGTGCACGGAGCCTTCACTGAAATGCACCACGCATTTAGCAAAACGCACATGATGTTTAGCAAAATGCAYGGTGCAAGGCGTGGCACACAAGTGCATTTAACACACACACTGCATTTGGGGAATGGCATGAGGTTTAGCAAAACGCACGGCGCAGGCAGCGCACGGTGCCTTCAGCGAAAGGCACGACGCTTTTCGCAGGTTGCRAGGGGCTTTTGGGGCAAGGCACGGCGCGAGCAGGGAAACGACACCCGCCGCGAAACGCCGGGTGCAATTAGTGAAATCCACAGCACGCGCAGGGTGCATTCGCTGAAACACTAAAAGCAACATTTCCCCCCCCATCCCAGGCTCTTTTTTGGGGGCAGAGATCCTCCTCCTGGCCCCGTATCGGGCAAGCAAGCCCCGAAGCCCGGAGACCCCTCTAGCTGGAAAAGCTCGTCCCAATTACCAGGATATACAAGAGTTTCTCCTGATTTTGGCTATGGGACAGGCCTGTAAGGGAGGAAGCCACTTTGGGTGGAAAAAAAAGCCATTTTGGCTGCACGGATGCAGCCCTTGGCTTTATTTCCACTCCGCGGGACTGAGATCCGGTTATTTAATATGGGGAATGAGGGTGTTTTGCAAGTCAGCGCTTTCGGTTGTCCAATCTGGTGGGAATCGTCCCCAAAACGGGCCCRGCCGTACCTTCGTGGGAGCAGTTGTTGTTGAAGGCAGGGGAGAAGGTGCGCAGCTCCCGCAGCAGGATGGGCTCCGTGCCGCTGCCGTCGCCCGTCAGCTCGGCCTCAGCCTCCTCCTCCTCGTCTTCGGCCTCGGGGTCGGCCTCAGGGTCGGGCGAGCTCTGCATCAGCTCCTCCAGCTCCTCGATGACCTGCGGGGCAGAGAAGGAAGCAGCGTCCTGCCTTGCACCCGCATCTGCATCCTGCACCTGAATTTGCACCCTGCATCTGCACACACATCTGCGTTCTGCACATGCATTCGAACCGACACCTGCATCCTGCACCCGTATTTGCATCCTGCACCTGCACCCCCATTTGCACCTGCACCAGAATTTGTACCATGCATCTGCACCCACATCTGCATCCTGCACCCGTATTTGCATCATCTGCACCCATCTGTACCTGAATTTGTATCTGCGTCTGCATCTGCACCCTGCAACCGCATTTGTATCTTGTATCTGTACCCTGTGCCCACATCTGCATCCTGCAACTGCTTTTGCACCTGCATTTGCATCCTGCACTCGCATTTGCCTCCTGCACCCATGTCTACACCTGCATACAAATCTGCAACCTGCAGGTGCATCCTGAATCCACACTGCATTTGCACCTGCATCCACATCTGCATCCTGCGCCATCTACTCCAGCCCCCGCATCAACTTCCTGCAACCACATCTGCAGCTACATCTGCACGAGCACCTGCATGATGCTTCCACATCTGCATCGTGCACCTCCCCAGAACCTGCATTTTTGTCTGCATTCCCACCTGCAGCCACATCTGTACCTTCATCCTACACACACATCTGCATTGTGTCCTGCACGCATAACCGCACCCGCACACTGCATCCATATCTGCATCCACCAGTGCATCCTGCATCAGCACCTGCATTTATTTCTGCATTTGCATACACACCTGCAGCCTGCATCTGCATTCACAGCTGCATCTCCATCTCCATCCGTGTGCGTAGCTGCAACCTGCAGCCACACATGCATCTACCTCCTGCATGTGCAACCGTAACTGCACGCTGCATCCACACCTGCATCCTCCAACCTCATCTGCACCCGCATCTACGTTTACTCCTGCACCTGCAACCTACATCCACACCTGCATCCCATATCCACRTCCCGAATTCCCACCTTCAACTGCATCAACACCTGCACCCGTGTCCTGCRGCCCCTGTGCCCCCAAACTCAGGATTTGGCCTTTTTTTGTGCTTTGGGAGGACACCGTGGGTCCATGCTGTGTTGGGGAGCCCCAGCCCGGCACTGGGGGGATGCGGGTACCTGCTCAGCTGTCAGCAGTGGCTCCTCGTTGATGCCGGAGTCGTGCTCGCTCCGCTCAGTGAGCTCTTCCTCCTCGTCATCCTCCTCCTCCTCCTCCTTCCCGCAGAGCTGTGGGGACACATGGGCTGTGGGGACATTGGTGGCACGGCCCCCCGGAGCAGCCACGGGGAGAGGTGGTAGCAGCAAGAGCTGATTGGGATGTTGGATGTGAACGTCGGATGGGGGGGTTGTTGGACAGGGATGTGGGACGGAACATGGGATGGGAAGAGGCTGGATGGGAACATGCGATGGGGAGAGGTTAGATRAGGACATTGGATGGGGATGTTGGATGGGGACGTGGGACAGGGAGACGCTGGAGAGGGCAAGGTTGGATGGGGAGAGGTTGGATGGGAATGTAGGATGGGGAGATGCTGGATGGGAAGAAGCTGGACAGGGACACGGGTTGGGGACTTTGGATGAGGAAAGGTCAGGAAGATGTTGGACAGGGAGAGGTTGCATGGGGAGAYGTGGGATGGGGAGAAGTTGGACAGGGACATGTTGGATGAGGATGTTGGACAGGGCGAGGTTGGACAGGGCGAAGTTGGACAGGGACGTGGGAGACAGGGATGTTGGATGGCGATGTGGGACTGGGACATTGGATGGGGAGAGGTTGGACAGGGATGTTGGATGGGGAGATGTTGGACAGGGACACGGGATGGYGACACGGGACGGGGACATGGAGAGGTTGGACAGAGGGAGGTCAGATGGGAACATGGGATGAGGAGATGCTGGAGGGGACACTGGACAGGGAGAGGTTGGAYGGGGACATGGTATGGGGACACTGGACGGGGAGAAGTTGGACAGGGCCGTTGGACGGGGACCACCCTTTTTTCCCCGCCTGTGACGACCGAGTTCCCCTTTTCCGCAGAAGATGCCCCCGGGAACGTACCTTTTCTGCCCCGATTCGYGATGGACTCGTGAACGTCCCAACGGGCTCAATTCGGTGCCTTTTGGGGCGGTTTCGCTGCCCTCCCGCAACCCCGACCGCAGCTATTCGTGACGTGGGCTCGCTACAGCGGGGAAAACACCTTTTTCTCCCCCAAAATGCACCACCCCGGCCCAGCAGAGCCCCAATCTTTCCCGTTTTGGTGTGGTTTCCCCCCAAAAGGGGGATGCCACCAGCCAAAAATGACAGAAAATGATGGTTTTGGGTAATCTGAAGAGCCCCCTCCCCGACAGTCACAGGGTTTGGGAGTGGATTGACAGCTGTCAGTCATCGTGGGGCGGGATGCCAGGGGACAGGGGGTTTTGGGGGGTCCTGGGCATACCTGAGGGTCRGCGTCATCGGGGGCCTCGGTGTCGGGGAGCAGCCAGCGCCGGGGGGAGCCGTGGGGGGCAAAGCTTTCGGTGAGGGCGTCCCAGACCCTGCGGGGAGGCAGGCGGTGAGTGGCACCCCAAAACACCCCGAACAACCCCAAAACGCAGCCTCGAAACACCCCCAAATGCCCCAAAACACTGTTTGGAAGCATTGCACTGAAATACTCCAAAATGCTCCCAAAACGCTACCCCAGAACACCCCCAAATGCCCCAAAATGCAATCCTGAAACATCACTCCAAAACACCCTGGAATGCCCCAAAACTCTGTCCCGGAACATGCCAAAATGCCACCCTGTGACATCACCCTGAAATGCCCCAAAACATCCCAAAATGCCACCTGGAAACATTGCACCAAAACACCTCCAGTGCTTCCAAAACTGCCCTGGAACACCCTGAAATGCCCCAAAATGTCACTCTGAAATATCACACTGAAACACCCCAAAATACTGCCCTGGAACACCCCGAAATGTCCCAAAATACCATCTGGAAATGCCACCCCAAACCACCCCAAAATGCCCCAAATTGTCACCCCGAAATGCCCCAAATTGTCACCCTGAAATAACCTGAAACGTCTTGAAATGCCCCCAAATGCCATCCCCAAAACATTGCTGCAACACCCCAAAATGCCCCAAAACACCTGGAAATGCCCCCAAATGCCACCCTGGAACAGCCTGAAATGCCCCAAAATGCCATCCTGAAGCACCCTGAAATGGCCTGAAACACCCCAAAATGCTGATGCGATGCCCCGAAACGCCCCTGAATTGCCCCAAAATGCTACCCTGAAACACCCCAAACCCACTGAACACAGTCTCAAAACACCCCAAAACTGCCCCAAAACACAGTCCTGGGACACTGAAAAGTGCTGCTCCCAGACGCCCCCAAAACTGCCTTGATAGACCCCAAAATATGCCCTGCTGCCCTGAAACACCCCCAAAATACCCCCAAATGGCCCCAAAAAACTCAGAAACGCCCCCAAAACACCCCGAAAAACCTCCAAACACCCTGAAATGCTGCCCTAAACCACAGCCCCAAAACACTTGCAAACACCCCCAAAACTGCCCTGAAACACCCAGAAACTGCCCCAAAACACAAGCTACAGCCCCGATGCCCCAAAATGGAAAAAAAAAAAAAAAACAAATTGACCCAAAATACCCTGAAACACCCCAAACTGTGCCCCTCTGCGCTATTTCGCCCCTGTACCTCTGGGGCCAGGCTGGTTTTGCCCAGTTTCGCCCCAAAAACAGGGTGTGGGGGAGAGGAATGAAAGGGGGGAAGGAAAAAAAGGAGGGAAAAAAAAAAGCAAAAAGGGGAAAGGAGAGAGAAAAAAAGAGGAGAAAAAAGGAAAAGAGGAAAAGCAGAGAAAGGAGGAAAAGGGGGAAAGAAGGGAAAAGAGGAAGAAGGGAAAAGACGGGAAAAGGRAAAAGGAGGAAAAAGGGGAAAAGGGAAAAGGAGGAAAAAGGGGAGRAAAGAGGGAAAAAGGGGTAAAATGTCAAAAAGAAGATTGAAATCTCCCCCCCMCACACACACATACACAGTTTAAGGCAAAACCACCAATTTCCCCCTTTTTCCCAGTGCCCAAACTGACGGTTTTCTCATGGCCCAGATCCCCCCAGATCCTCCCCCCACAAAACAGCTCCCCCAGCCTCAAATCACCCACAAAAACACTCATTTTGGGTTATTTTTTCCCTCCCAGCCCAGTTTTAATTTCCCTTAATTCTCCCTTTTCATGTATTAATACACAAAAACGCACATGTTAAAAAAACCCATATTCCTATATTTAAAGAAAATGCAGTGAACAAGGAACGAGAGGGAAAAAACCCAAGCAATTAGCCCCAAATTTGGCTTTTTTTCTGGTCTTAAAGGGCCAGTGTCCGGCAAGGCCAGCCGCTGCTGGCAATTTTTGAGTTAATTGCGGCCACAATTGGTTAATAATTAGGAAAAAAAGGTGCTTTTCAGCCCCAGCCCATCCCCCACCCTGCGCACAGAGGGCTTATTCATAAGTGGGGAAAAAAGCCCTGTTTTGCCCAAACCGACCCAAAACAACACGCTAAGCAGCACAAAGCGGCGACRGCGGCGCTCCAGGCACCGGGCCAAAACCCCGATTCTTTTTTTCCTGCAAAACCCCACCGATTCGGCCGCTTACAAAAAGCGATCGGGCTGAAGCGCATTCGGGTGCAAAAAGCCAGGATTTGGGGGCTTTGGGGTGAAAATCGACCGTTTCGCTGGGTGAGAAAGGAGCGTTTGGGGCTGCAAGCCGGAAGCCGGCGTCAATCGGTCAAAACCCCCGTGGGGGGCAGGCACGAATGGAGCAGCCCCGCCAAAATTTGCACAAAATGACCCTTTTCAGCCAAAAAAAAATATATATATGTATATCCATTGGAGCAAAACCATGCATTTTTGCACAAATGCCGCTGGGCAGGATTTGGCGCATCTTGTGGCCAAGACTACTCATGGTCTACTCCAACGGGACTCCTAGCTCACTCCACCGCCACTCACGGTCTACTCCAACGGGACTCCTAGCTCACTCCACCGCCACTCATGGTCTACTCCAACGGGACTCCGTATCTCACTCCACCGCCACTCATGGTCTACTCCAACGGGACTCCTAGCTCACTCCAACGGGACTCCTAGCTCACTCCACTGCCACTCATGGTCTACTCCAACGGGACTCCTAGCTCATTCCACCACCGCTCATGGTCTCCTCCAACGGGACTCCCTATCTCACTCCACCACCGCTCACGGTCTACTCCAACGGGACTCCTAGCTCACTCCACCACCACTCATGGTCTACTCCAATGGGACTCCTAGCTCACTCCACTGCCACTCATGGTCTACTCCAACGGGACTCCTAGCTCACNGGGACTCCTAGCTCACTCCACTGCCACTCATGGTCTACTCCAACGGGACTCCTAGCTCACACCGCTAGTACTCAGTTTACTCTGCTGGTACTCCTAGTTCATGCCACCGCCACTCATAGTTTACTCCACCGCTACTCATAGTCTACTTCACTGCTACTCGCAGCTTACTACACCGCCATAGTTCTACTACACTGTAACTTGAAATTTCCTTCACTGTCACTCATAGTTCACTCCACCAATACTCAGTTTGCTCCAACACTACTCATAGTTCACCACTACTCATGGTTCACTCCACCACTGCTCCTAGCTTACTCYACCACCAAGCCATGGTGCTGGGCCCTGCTGGGTGCATTGCCGGCGCTCAGGGACCTTACTCACTCCTCGTCCTGGAGGCGTTCCTCCTCCTCCTGGGCCTGCAGGCGGCCCCGCACGGGCGCCAGCGCCTCGGTGGCGGCGTCGTAGTTGCGGAAGCAGACGGTGAGCTTCTCGTCGAACTCCTGCACCAGGTCCTCCATCGACTTGAAGCTCATCATCTCGGCCGAGAAGCTCTCAAGCTCGGCCAGCGCCGGGTCCGTGATGCCCCGCGGGGGCCCCCCACCACCGCCGCCCCCGCCAGGGCTCTCCTCGAACTCCTCCTCCAGGCTCACCAGGGGCGCCTCCATCCTCGCCGCTGCCCGCGTCGCCACCTTAGCTGCCGGGAGAGGGGTCCCATGAGGCTCATGGGGCTCCCCAGCCCCCAGGAACCAGTAGTGACCTGGTAGCAACCCAGCAGCAACCTAGTAGTGACCTGGTGGTGACTTGGCAGTAACCTAGCAGTGACGTGGTAGCAACCTAGTAGTGATCTAGTAAGTAACCTGGTAGCGACCTAGTAGTGATCTAGTAAGTAACCTGGTAGCCACCTAGTAGTGATCTAGTAAGTAACCTGGAAGTGAACTGGTAGTAACCTAGTAGTGACCTGGTAGTAACCCAGCAGCAACCAAGTAGTGACCTGGCAGTGACTTGGCAGTAACCTAGCAGTGACCTGGTAGCAACCTGGTAGTGACCTAGTAGTGACCTGGTAGCAGCCTAGTAGTGATCTAGTAAGTAACCTGGTAGCGACCTAGTAGTGACCTGGTAGTGACTTGGTAGCGACCTGGCAGTAACCTAATAGTGACCTAGTAGGAACCTAGTACTGACCTGGGAGTAAACTAGTAGTAGYCCAGTAGTAAGCCAGTAGTAACCTAACTGTATCCCACCACTGCCCTTAAGAGCATCCTAGAAGTGTTGTGAACACACCCCGACAGCAGCTCCTGCTGCCCTGTTACTATACTAGTAATATCTTAGTAGCAACCTGATAGTACCAGCAATACCCTGCTTGCACYCTAAAAGTACCAGAGTGTTGCCCTGAGGGGGTCCCAAAAACATCTAAACACCATTGTTTCTAGTATAGTGCCAGCACCTTAGTATCTTAGTAGTATGCCAGTAGTTTCCTAGTAGTGGAGTACCAGCAATGAGCTGCTAGTATCCTCACAGGATCTCAGCACTCCTCTAAGAGCATTGCAAAAAATCTAACACCATTTTTTCTAGTGTCTTGGTAGTATCTCTGTAGTATCTTCATAGCATGACAGAAGTATCTCACCAGTATCAGCAACATCCTAGTAGTATGCTAAGAGAATCATAGTGCTATAGCAGTAGTATCTGCAAAGCATAGCTCTTTCCAGCACACTGGTAGTATCTTGAGGGTATCCTGAGGGTACCTGGATAGTATCTTTGGGGTATCCTGATAGTATTATAGGAGTAGCCTGAGAGYATTTTAAGGGCATATGGAGAGTATCTAAGGAGTATCCCGACAGTATCTTAGGGGAATCCCGATAGTATCTTGGGAGTAACCTGAGAGTATCTTAGGGGCACCCTGGGAGTATCTTATGAGTATCCCGGGAGTATCTTAGGGGCATCCCGASTGTCTTAGGGGTATCCTGATAGTAACTTTAGAGTATCCTGAGAGTATCTTAGGGGTATCCCCATAGCGCCTTAGGAGTATCCTCATAGCATCTTAGGGGTATCCCGTTAGTATCTTAGGGGTATCTCAGTAGTAACCCAGGAATAAGTCACCTCACTGCTAGGAAGCATGCTGCTACCCCAAACTGCCCCAGGCCTGGTCCTGCTGCCACTGGGGTAGGGGAATGACTACACTCAGTTTTTGGGGGAAAACCTGGCCAGATTAGGAAAATCGTTGTTGCTTTTTTTTTCTTCTGGACGGGGGGAGGTGCCGCAACGCCACCGCTGCGTGTCCGCCTTTTCGTTGCACCGGAGGGGGGTTAGCGCAGCAGGGCGCCCTTGTGCAAGCCCGGTGCGACCCCCATGCAACCCCCCCGTTCGAGGCATGCGCAAGCCCCGTGCGACCCCCCCTTGCAAGCCCACGCAACCCCTTTGCAAGCCTGGTGCAACCGCCACGTAACCCCCCTGCAAGCCCAGTGCAACTCCCRCGTAACCCCAGTGCAACCGCTCTGCGACCCCCATGCAAACCCAGCATGACCACCGTGCAACCCCCATGCAAACCCAGCGTGACCACTGTGCAAGCCCGGTGCAAGCCTCGCGCAACCCCCGTGCAAGCCCAGTGCGATTCYGTGTAACCCCGGTGCAAGCCCTGTGCAAACCCCGCGCAACCCCCGCGCAGGCCCTGCGCGAGCCTGTTGCAAGCCCCATGCGACACCCGCGCGAGCGGCAGCGCAACCCCCGCGCCAGCCCCGGTGCAGCAGCGGGACCCTCGCCGGCTCTGCTGAGTCATCTGCAGCGGCACAGCAGCGTGGGGCTGTGCGGGGCGCGCAGGCGTGTGCACCGGGGCGGGCTCCATGCAAGCACCCTCTCCTCGTGCGCACCTCTGCACCCTGCGCACCGTGCAGCCCCACGCAGGTGTGCACCGCTACCTGCGGGCACCCGGCAGGCACGCAGCACGGGCATGCACCGCTGCACGGCGCACGCAAGCACCCCCGCACGGGTGCCTCGACCTTGGGTGCACCCTCACAGGGACGCGCCCTGGGGCATGCACGCACCCCCACACCTGTGCGCTGTGCACGCGTGCACACCGTGCACGCAGGACCCCTGCACGCGCGCGTCAACACACACACGCGCCGTGCATGCATGCACCTGTGTGCGCGTGCCCCCCATGCATGCAACCCAAACACGTACGCCGTGCATGCACGACCCCCCCCGCCATGCATGCACGCACCCCCACGCGCATGCACCGTGCACGCGCGCACCCCGTGCACGCATCGCCCTCCTCCCCCCCGTGTACGCATGCACCCCCGCACGACTGCACCGGGCGGACGTGCACCCCGCGCGTGCATGCAGCTCCGCTCTCGCGCACCCCCGTGCACCCCCTACGTGCACGCCTGCAGCCCCGTGCACGAGCGCGCCCCGGGTTTGCACCCCCCCCCGATGCGCAGCCCCCCCCAAAAGCGC
>NW_020447257.1:173960-177931 GCF_003343035.1 Apteryx rowi
TGCGTGGCCCCGTGGCCGGCTCCATTGCGGCCCCCACGCAAGGGATGTGAAGGACACCCAGGTGGGCTTCCATAGCTACGTCGGCATTATAGAGATATGGGGCAGGGGACCCAGAGACCAAGGGCAGGGAGGACACTGAGCTCTTCAGCACCTTCTCTGCCCCATCTTTTACTGGCGAGGTCTTGCCATGGCCTCCCAACATCCCCAGTCCTCCCAGAACCACCCACGGGAATGAAGCATCACCCACCAGAGAGTGATGGAGGCAACCCAACACCACCATAAACCTTTTTTTCCTTTGAGAGTGGTCAAGCGTGGGAAGTGGTTGATGAGAGGCATTGGGTTGTGGTGTCTCCATCCACGGAGATGTCCCAGACCCAGCTGGACATGGCCCTGAGCCACCTGCTCTAMATGGCCCCGCTCTGAGCAGAATGGGCAACATGGGATGGTCTTCGGAGTCTCCTTCCAGTGTCGGGGTTTGGGTCACTGTGTGAAGATCCCACTGGGGTTCACCTCAGCCAAGTGGACACATCACGCACCCATGGGACCGGACAGGCTGCACCCTGCGGATGCTGGAGGAGCTGGCCCGTGACACGCTGAGGTTGGTCTCCATCGCCTTGGAAGGAACAGAGCCATCAGGGAGGCTCCTGACAACAGTGAAAAGGCCACCATCAACCCTGGCTTCCTAGAGGAGGAGCTATAGACTGCTCACCCCACCGCAGTCCCCAGGAAGGGGCTGCAGCAAATCCTTCTGGAGCTGCTTCAAGGCGCAGGAAGGACAAGCAGGAGGTCAGTGAACCAGCACGGATAGACCAAGGGGGAGGAATGTCTGTCCATCCCCACTGCCACCTGCGAGAAGGTGCATGGCGGCATGCACAAAGGGATGGCCACAGATGTTGTGTGCATCACCAGTATGAAAAATATCAGAAGGATTTTATGAAAAAACACTGTAAATTCTGAAAATTAAGGCCTTTTCCAGTTATTATAGATGGTATATAGAGAGATTTTATTTTATTTTATTTTATTTTATTTTATTTTATTTTATTTTTTGTTTGCTTTGCTTTGCTTAGGCTTCCACTTTTTTCCACTTCCCAGGCAAGGTGCCTGTCGCCAGTGCGATGACTGCTTCTTCTCCGGTGACAGGAAGGGAAAGTCTGGACAATGCAGCTGAGTGCGGACATCTGTGCCGAAGGTGTCCAACGTTGGAAGAGGTCAGCCTTGTACCTGCCTCCCTTATGATAGAGTCACCTGTAGTTGTGGGAACGGGGTGGATGGAGGAGAGAGGCCTGGAAGAAGTCACCGTCGCACAGATCTGCTCAGATTGGGGCAAATGTGGCCATTCAAGACAGAGCCTTTTTTGGTCCTGTTGCCCTCATTCCTGCTCTCGGTCATGGGTGCCCATCACCTCCGCGTGTGACCCATGTGACAGAGTATGACCCTGTCACAGTTCAGTGACTTAAATCCCACTGGTCTTCCAGGTGTTTCCAAGATCCTGATGAAAATGGTCATTTCTAAAGTTGCCTGACATCAGACTCACTGGACATCTGCATTTCCCACTCTCCACCCAGTTTTCCTCCTCTGGTTTCTCTTCCTTCCTGCAGAAACATCTCAGCTACTGAGGTGCTGCTGGCAGCTTCAGGGAGATTAACAGTCACCTGGTCTTTCAGGCATCCCCCCAGTTGCCTCCTTAGCCAGATCCTTAATTGCATTTGTATCTCTCCTCTTCTATATGTGCATCTATCCATCCATCTATCCATCTATCTGTCTATCCATCTATCCATCTATCTGTCTATCCATCATATCTCCAGTGAGGTTATCCCTTGTGGAAAGTGGACTTCAGAGGAGGCAAGCTGGACTTTATGGACAGCTGAGGAATGTATTTTCTTTTTTTATTGAACTATGGCTTCATTATTTTTTTTTTTCGCTGGCCATTAGGGAAAAGCCTTATATGACTGTGTGCAGTGAGTCCTCCAGGTAACGCACGTGGGAGCTGGTGCAAATGAGCTGTCACCTTCAGCTGCCAACCTCAGTGGGAAAAGGTTGGATTTTGGAAAGAGTGAGGTAAAGCCCATGTGGATGATGAAAGACCTGATGGGGTTGGGGTGCGTGTGGGGCAAGACCTTCCACGTGGTCAAGGATCTCAGAGGTCTTCCTTTTCCTGCATGTCCAGGCTTTGTTAGGAGACCCTCAGGACCAACATCAACTGGAGCATGTTGATATTGCTTATTGTGATAGTTAGAAATGAGGAAAGCTGGACAAAGAGGACATCCTTTTCTTTGCTGTTCACTGTAGAAATCTTCCAATTTTGGCCAAACTCCTCAAATCTCTCCAATTAGCCACACAGAACTTGCAGAATTGAAGATAATTATGCAGACATTAGGCTCATCAACATTTTGCATCTTTGTGAGCCCTCTGGTGCCAAGTCCCTGAACTGCAGACGCTGAAGGAGATTGAACAAACCTCTGCAGAAGCTGGAGTCAGGAACAAGCCTAAGAGTTTGTGAGAGCGTGAATGTCCCACTAAAGACCATCTCTGATACGGCTGTGATGGGATCCACAGGTCCAGGTGTCCCTCCCAGAGGTGGTCAGAGCAGAAGKTTGGGGGCCCCGGTTACAGGTGGGCAAAGGAAATGCCCCAGCGGCTCTGATGCTGCCTAAGTCCTTGGGGTGATGCTCCAAGCTGAATGGCTGAGGCTGGACCCCAGTCCTGAGGAAAGGCTGTCCTTGCCATTGCATGGGTTTTGGGGCTGTTGGGGCTCTCAGCCTGGCCACAACCCTCAGCCATCCCCACCACTGTCCTGTGTGCCAGCACAGCTGGTGACAGGGAAAAAGGCTCCTAGCCCTGGGTCAAAGTAGCTCAGCTGGGAAAGCATTAGACTGAAAATCTAAAGGTCCCTGGTTCAAGTCTGGGCTTTGGCAGTGGGATTCTTGTTGGTTTCTCTTGGCCTTTTGCTAGAGCTGCTCTGTCTTCTCCCAGCCTGCTCCAACCCTGGCTGTATCCTAGCCCACAGCTGGGGGGAGCAGCCAGGATCTAGCTGGATGGGGCTTATGGTCATGAGCCACTCTCCAGTGGGACCCCCTTTGCCTACCGGGTCCTCCTGGCCCTGGAGAGCCTGTGGTCCTCAGTTCAGCCTCCTTCCTTGAGATGACTCCACCTGGGATGGGCTCGGGTCTGGTGAGGTGCTGCTCAGTGCCAGTGCCAGCTGAGTTGAGACTGGAGGGCCCTGCTTGACAGGGGAGATTGGACCTGAGGCCTCCAGAGATCCCTCCCTGGTGACATTGAGTAGGGAGATTGGACTAGAAGATCTTCAGAGGTCCCTACCAAACTCAAACATTCTGTGATTTCATCAATGGGGAGATGCTGGGTGCAGAGATGGGCTCTGCCTCTCCTGCTGGCTGCCCTCCTGTCAGAACAGGGACCTGTGGCGTTGGGCTTGGCCTGCCCCGTGTTCAGGACTGACTCCCTGGGGTGGCACAGCTTGGCTGCTCCTCAGCCTCTGCTCCAGCACAGCCAGCACAGGGAGGAGAACTCTTAGCATAGAACTGACATAGCTCAGCTGGCAGAGTGTTAGACTGAACACCTAAAGGTCCCTGGTTCAASCCTGGGCTTATGGCRCTGGGGTGGCCCTGGCCCTTTTGCAGAGCTGAGTATCCAGGCCGCATGGGAGCTGTGGCTCTTGCTCTTCTCAGTGCTCCTGGGCATCTCCCTGACTGCCCTCTAGGGCAATGGCCGTGACACTGCCTCCACACCCCCATGGACATCTTCCTCCTCAACCTTGCCTCCATCTCCACCACTGTCCCCAAATCCATGGCCAGTTCCCTCAGGGACACCAGGGCTGTTCCCCACTCAGTTTGTGTCACCTGCGGCAATCATGCTCTTGCGCAACTGTTTCAGTTCTTCCACTGCTCCAGAGATGTGAGCCCCATCTGCCCAACCTTTGGGCCTTCTGCAAATGTGTCATCACTGCGTTAGAG
>NW_020447257.1:179861-180990 GCF_003343035.1 Apteryx rowi
GGAGCAGCAAGAGTGGGGGTACCCGCAGTGGGGAGGGGAGCCCAGAGGGGAGGGTGGCAGCAGGGCAGAGACCCTCCAAGAGGTGCCATCCCATCATGCCCAGAGAAGGAGAGCAGAGCAGATTTGGGGATAGTCACCAGCGATGGCCAGGTGAGACACAGCTTGGCCCAGGGGACCTCGTGCTCCTCGGCCTCTGCTCCAGCATGAACTAGAAGATCTTCAGAGGCCCCTACCAATCTCAAACATTCTGTGATTTCATCAACGGGAMGATACTGGGTGCAGAGATGGGCTCTGCCTCTCCTGCTGGCTGCCCTCCTGTCAGAACAGGGACCTGCAGGGTTGGGCTTGGCCTGCCCCATGTTCAGGACTGACTCCCTGGGGTGGCACAGCTTGGCCTAAGGAACCGCTTGATCCTCAGCCTCTGCTCCAGCACAGCCAGCACAGGGAGGAGAGCTCCCAGGGCAGAGCTGACATAGCTCAGCTGGCGGAGCGTTAGACTGAAGATCTAACTAAAGAGCTAACTAACTGAAGGTCCCTGGTTCAAGCCTGGGCTTTGGCGCTGGGGTGGCCCTRGCCCTTTTGCAGAGCCGAGCATCCAGGCCATGCGGGAGCTGTGGCTCTTGCCCTTCTCAGTGCTCCTGGGCATCTCCCTGGCAATGGCCTCCTGAGCAATGGCCGTGACACTGCCTCCACACCCCCATGGGCATCGGGAATTCCTCCTCAACCTTGCCTCCATCTCCACCCCTGTCCCCAAATCCATGGCCAGTTCCCTCAGGGACACCAGGGCTGTTCCCCACTCAGGATGTGCTGCCCAGGGCTGCCTGGTTCTCTTCTTGATGGCAGCAGAGTTTTGTCTTCTCACTGTCATGGCCTACAGCTGCCACAYGGCCAGCTGCAGACCCCTGCACTGTGGGACCCTCCTGGACTCCACAGCTTGGATCCTGGGGCTGTGGTTTCTCCACACAGTGACTGTCCACGGCTGATACCTTCTCAGTGCCACCGTGCCAAGACCATGCTGTGGAGCAATTCTCCTGTGCAGTCCCCCAGCTCCTCGGGCTCTGCTGCTCAGCTCAGGAGCATTGGCCTCCAGAATAGCATGCCCTTAATGAAGGGTGATCTCCTCATTGCA
>NW_020447258.1:0-69105 GCF_003343035.1 Apteryx rowi
CCACTCCTAGCTAGAGCTTTTCCCACGAGCTTTTCCCAGGAGAAGTCAAGGCCTCCTGCAGTTGTCCTTGCCTAGCTTCCCCTTTCCTGTTCACAGCAATCACCTGCTAGTTCCTCAGGGGTCCTCCGAAAGCCCACAACTTCCAACAAGATCCTCAAGTCCAAGTCAGAGCCCAAACACTGCTGTGCAAACTGCTGCATCTGTTTGCTGCCTCTGTTAGCTGCTGTTTTTCTTAAACAAATTTTGAAATGAGATTAATATTTTAGGCAGAATGGGTTGAACTTGTTTTCAGAGGAAAAGCAAGAGGAAAAGAATACTTAAGCAGAGAGTTCTGAACAAAAGCAAAAGTACTTGACATTGTTCAAGTGGCTTAATCCCATACTATCAAGAGGGCCATGGTGCTTAAAGCAGCAAGAAGTGCTGTAGAACATCATTTAGGCACAATGCTACAGTGGAATGGTGAAGGTGAGAATTAATCCGGAAAGTTAACAAATTCCATTTATAGTATCTTGCTTCAAAAGTGCTGTGACTGGAGGAGAGCCAGGCAATATTACTGCTGTGTAATTGCTTAAGCTCTGAACAGGCTCAAGAGGGATCAAACTGAAAAAACACAGGTCAACATATACCAACATGTGTGTACACAGGGGAGCTTCATTTGCCTGTCTCCTTGCTAAGCACTCCCATAGCTCCAAACTGCTAATTCAGGTGAAAAAACAAGCTTTTTCAGGGTGGTGCTGGTGCTATCCACCAGGCAGGGCCAGCGGTAGCTGATCTGCAGATGTGTTGAAGTGGTAATGGTCTCTGCTACCTAGAGGCTAAGGAAAAGCACTTGCCAGGGAGTGGGTGGTGATGCTAGTACTCTCCCATCCAAGCTCAAAAGCAGCTGTTGTGGATCTCCACCAGATTATCGTTACCCAAAAATCCTGGGAGCAGAAGCCAGAGCCTTTGGCCAAAAGGAAAGGAGGATATAGAGTGGGAAGTGTTCAGGCTGACCACTGCAGAGCCACTGCTGCAGCTCTCTGAGGGTGTGTACCTGTCACTGCTGAGAGTAAGGGGAAGTATGCAATTGTGTCAGAAAGAAGAGATACCACTATTTTTTCCAGGTATCTAAGTTTCCAGTAGGTCTGTGATTAAGTGGAGCAGCGGATAAGTGAAAGACTGGGCTCTTTCATGTTTCATTTCTTTGTTGAGACAAGGTAACTTACAAAAAACCAGCACAGCTAATCTGAGAAATGCTTGCAAAATGATCAAGCAAATGAACATGTAAAGATCTGTGTTGCTGCATGCACAATTAGCCTATAAATTGCAAACCTTTCCTCTCTCTGATGTAAATAAACCAGGGAGTCTATACCTCGCAACAGCTCGCCTGCTTTAAGCGATCACCAGTCTGGTCCCTGCAGAGAGGGAGGCACTCCAGCACTGCGTATGGATGATGTAGCATGTATTTAATCATATATTTACTACACTTAGACTTTTTTCTTGTTTATAAAAATGCTGTCACAAGACTGACTTTGTATCGCTTATTCATGTTATTCATTGATTTGTGGATGCCAGAGAGATGATTGCAAGGGCCCTTGATCTGGACCAGACCCATTCTCCAAGACAGGAATCTTGCTTTGAAGAGTTCTTGGTCAATAATTCAACAAGCAGCTCATTCTATGTTTAAGATTTGTGTTATATTTAGTCAGACTATTAGCACATTAGTGTTTCCTCTTCTCAAGCAGATATCAGTAAAAATCTGAAGGGGAATATCAGGCTGTGTATATAAATTAAAATACTAAAGTTAGGTAATTATCTAACATTGTGTATATCGCAAATTCAGAATCATCTGTGGTCAGGGGATGAGTGTCCTGTTGCACAATTTTGGAGAGGATCTTCTGAGGTTATCTGTTTGACAGGTACTTGAAAGATAGAGGTGAATCCAACTTTAGAATCAAAGTTTTCTTTTCTGGATATCAGGACAAATTGTGAAAAGCCGTCTCCAGGCGTTCATCGTGGTGTTTCTTTTCCTCTTGCTCAACAAAAGATGTCTTCCCTCCAGCATCGAGTGTCGATTTACTTAATAAAAGGGCAGAACACTTTATTTTATAGATATTGAGAGACGCACTGTTAACATGCTAAGTGTAGTTATTTTCAATCAAATGAGATAATTGCATATGCAAAGCTCTATTCAGGCATGAGAGATGTTCAGCTGTTCAGTGTGCATGAATTTTTATAAAAAGTTGGTATTTATTTGGTGAAAAACACCTAACTATGAGGTGTTTAAAACATTTTTTTAAACTTTTTTCTTCCATCTCTCCTAAAGTCATTTAGGCAGATGAAAATGAATAGCTACCACAGGGGCATCTCAGTGTAGAAGAAGGCTTTTTTCCATGAGCCGACATTTACCCTGTTGAACCTAGCTGCCTATCCAGAGTTCAGACAGTTGCCCATTGACAATTGTTGATTTGCACTCATCTCCTCATTTAAGAGAGTGCTTGATTTCCTGTTAGTGTTGCAGAATAAGCAGTAAACTGCAAACAGACTACAGATTTTGTTGTTTGCCAGGCAGATTTGCTCCCCTAGATAACGCAGACCCTTGTTAAGTAGTATAAAATTGTGCTTTTTCACAGCTTGGGCAACATGCTATTGTGAGTTTTATCTCCTCTGTGTATGGACTCCAGGTACTATGGATATTGGAGAAGCTAGGACGGACCACAATTTCCCATCCTAATGAAAAATGTGCTTCCTGCTAAAATTTTAGAGGATGTAGCATACTACAATGCACAGCACACATAACTAACAAGTTAAGTGTTTTTAAAATTCCTGTGGTTCAAAAGAAAACATGTTTTATTAGCTTCTACCTAAACTTACAAGGGCATCTTCCTCTAATACAGTCACCCATGGGCAATTCTACTTATGTTCATCCCATACCAGCTGCTGGCTCCATCTGCAATTTCCCCCTGCCTGTTTCTAATATGACAGGACCCAGACAACTGTCTTGTCATCTGCCTTGCTGAGATCAAGCATCCCTCTTATGGCCCTGCAGAAAGATAAAGATCGCAGTCTCCGTTAGGAAATTTCAGCAAGCTGTGGGTAGAGTAATCCTGAAGTAATCTGGTCAGATGGCAAACCTCCCTGCAGAGAGAGTCTGCAGGCAAGATCATAGCAGGAAAAAGTTAGTCAAGAATAGCTTTCTTGTTGGGGGAGAGGAGAATTTATATGTGTGAAACGATGGTAGAGAAAATGACGGGTTATTTTGAATTTGGATTCCAGTGTGAGTCATATGAGAGAACCTGCTTTGGGGTGGAAGCTCCTGGGGAGATGTTGATAATAGCTAGCTCATGATTTTGATAGCTGCATCTACAAAAATAATATATTTTCATCTCTATAAATTTTTGTATTAAATATTTCTTTGCCTTTGGGCCACTTTGAAGAAATATCCACTGTATTGTGTAGTACAACTTCTCCATTTGTAATCTTTCTGATCTAAAGAAAAGGAACTGAAGACAATAGAATATTGTTTTATTTAATGTAATTATATCGGTCTGGATCAAGGGCCATTTAAATCAAAGTAACATCAGTAGTGATCTTGACCAGAAGACAGGGGTATGTCAAGGAATTAGTGACCCGTACAGCAGTTGACCTGAGTAGGCACTGGGCTATGCCTATGCTCTGTGTATAGCTTTGCCTTCAGGCCTGTGCTGTGCTGCACATCCCCTTTGGCCACAGGATAAGCTTAGCCGGCTATTGGTGCTGGAGGAGCTCGGAGGCAGCTCTGCTTGGTACCGACAATTACACTATCTGTGTGTCCTCGTCTTTTCCTTAAGCAGCAAATGCTCATGTGAACATGGCTTTGTCTGACAGTAGAAATTATGAACAGAATTGTTTCTTCAAAGAAAATCCTGTAAGAGCTCTACAGACCAAAATGCTGGGGAGCTTCTCCAAGGATGGGATCTGCACCGTGTGCCGTGCCCTGATCAGAGAGGTCTGAGGCTGCACAACTCAGGGTTTCCAGCATCTGAAGGGACATAAGTTTCTTCTGTTAGCTCCAAAAAATGGTATTTTAATCAATACCTCATGGAGTGCCTTTCTTCTTGAGAACATAACAAACACTAGCTCTGGTGCCTTGCACTGGTGCACCAAAACACCCCATTTAGTTCCGTGGCTTTTGGATCAAATTCATAGACCCTGATTCTAAAAATTAATTGAACTAGTGCTTAATGCATTTTAAAACATTTTGCTTTTCTTTAGGTTCAAGGATTCTAGCTTATAGCATGGTCTTGATTCAGGAAAGCATCTCTGCTGTGAAGATTAACTGAAGTTCAAAATATGAAGTTAGTTAATCAAGTTCTTGAAAGTTTATCTCAACCAGAGCCATGCAATATATCTGTAGGTTAAAAAGGAATATTCTTTCCATCCTGTCATATGGAAATGAAGATACTTTGATCTTGAAGAATTTTAAATAATTTACAATTGTATCATTTTTACCTAGTGACTGTTCTGTTTTGTTTATTTTTTGGCTCAAAGTTTTAATTAGTGAAAAATAAAATGTAGTAGCTGGAAACATTAGAGTAACAAATTGCTTCCTTTAATTTATCTAGCTATGCTTAGGTATGCTGAAGCTATAAAATAAGTTTGAGGGAACCGTTTTGTCTTAAACTGGTTATTTTGTTTAGAAATATAATTTTGTTTAGATATATAATTATCACTGAGTGTTTCAAAGAAAAACTGATGTCATGTAAAGGGAAGTGGAGCTAAGAAAAGGTTAAGAAGTTTTGTAGCAGTGTTTTTTGTTTTTTTTTTTTTTAAGAGGAACATGTTGATTTGGACATCAGTGCTATTTAAAATATGTTTTGATGGACTGGTAGAAATGTATTATAAATGTGTTATAGTTTATTTACATTCACCTCTGAATTTTTTAATGTGAAATCATGCATATATTTAGGGTCAAGTGATCATATCTGTAAATGCATTTAATATATTCATGAATATATATATGCATGTATTATACAGGTATACATTTTAATACATATATAGTACTTCTATTTCAATTATCACCAAGAGAAGTAAGGTTTCAATATGTTTGCTCCTGTCCAAACTTAAAATAAGAGCCAGCCTTGATCCTTAAGAGCCAACAGTCTAAATAACAGCAACATGGGTGAAGAGCCCTTTGTGGCAATGAAAAGGAAGAGTCATAGGAAGGCTGTTACGGATTATGGATTCCTCAGAACTGGGTTGCTTGAAATGAGGAATAGTTGCAGTCTCCTTGTGCCATTTGGTAAAGGCTTATCTTTTATTAATAGAGGGATAGGGAATAATCATTGCCCACACCCCATTTTCTAACTATTTAACCTGCAAAGAGCAAGACTGAGAAGCAGTTACTTCTGTCAAATAGGCAAACGTACTCTTGAGAGGCAGTATAGACAATGCTTTGCTTGTATAGATTCTTTCTTAATTAGATCCTATGCTTAAAAAGAAAGAAAACCAAAACCAAAGGATAAATTGAATTATACAATTGAATTTACCCATGTGAAGCTTTTAATGTTAAATCATAAATATACTTAGGGTCAAGCAATCATGTCTGTGAATGCATTTAATGGCATATATTAATCTAGGAATAAGACTTTGTTCTTTCATTGTACATACAGAACAAAGAAGGTCAGAAGGCATTCCTTTGCTGGCAAATGTTAATATAGCAGTGGAACAAGAAGAAGGTAGGGTTTATATCTACAAGCAAAATCTAAGGAGGAAAAAATAAGAAAAAAGAATGGCAGTATATCTTTATTTTTCTTGGGTGAGGATGGACACGTAAAAATTCTGTTGACTGTATATACTGCTATTGAAAAATGCAGATGGTATGGATGTATAAAGCATCTGTTAGCAGATAATGTGCACTCAGAATGCCTCCTCTTCCTTATAAAAGCAGTGCAATTCATCAGGGAGGCCCTGTATGAAATCTAGGCTGAAATTGAGTTTAGTGATAAGTAATTTCTTCTCCTATAACTGTAGAAGTCATTTTTTAGACAGTTAAATAATCTTCACCATGGGTGCTATTCTTGCTCATTTTACAGGATCATAGATGTTTAGATAAAGGAAAAAAAAAGTGGGGGGTCATATTGCCCCCTTTTTTTTTCTCAACATTTTTAGATTCATTTCCTGAAGTGTATCCTTCCAAGACCTGAATTAATTGTATGTATAGTTAAAACAATCTTTTTTGGTCTTTCTTTCACATCACCATAGTAATTTCTCATGGAATAATTTGACATTTCAATGGATGCTGAATATATTTAAATAATGTACCAAAATATCATCTTGGTTTCCCTTAGCTTGCTGGTGCTGCTTTGCTCTCCATACTGCTGACTTTCAAAACTGTCTGAACTAAATGGTATTCAAGCAACAACATTAGGTTGTCAAATGACAGCATATGAAGTTGGAAAGCTGCAGTAACAGATTTACACAGAGAGTAGACTTACCTACACAGCATGACTAATTTGAAGCTCAGCTAGTAGTGATGTGAGTAGCTGATGTGAACAGTGTGTCTACCCTTTCAGGCTTTTACATGCCACTTTTACCATTATGTATACTCCAAATCTCTACAGCACAACAGAATTTTTCTTATCTTCCTGGCCAAAAAAAATTGATAATACTAAAACTCCCCAAAAAAATAAAAATAAAAAATTGCAGTTTGGGATAAGATCATAGAGGGCAAGTATCTCCAACATCAGGTAGATTGCCTCTTTTGTGGAGTGTAATTCAACTGCAAACTCTTCTCTGCAAAAATTTTTGACCTCCTTCTTACGACACTTCATAAATGACTCCTTATTTAACAATGGTTTATCAGAGCCAGACTGGAGTTCAGTGTATTATTTTGAAGTGTTCTTACTTAGAGTACAAACTCAATGGTCTGTATTCTTTGTTTCTCAAGCTCTGAGAGGCTNCCCCCCCCCCCAGGTCATAATTTGGATTAATTTTTGTCTGCAGGTGGGCACTTCTGACAACAGGGCCTTCAGACCAAGTCTGGGTATCCAAAAGTTGCCACCTATAATAGGTGGACACCTTTGAAAAGGTGAGGCCCAGGGGTGACTTGTTCTTGTTTTTTTTAGTACATTTTACTTGTCATGGTAAATGGCTGAAATCAGATGAAATTTTCATTATATCGATCCACATAAAACACTCATAAACCATGGTTTTGCTTCAGAGGTTCTGCTGCCCAGAAGTTATTTCCTCATAGGCAGTTGGTATTGATATATTGCTGATGAAGCAGCTATCAGTTTTGTCTGTAATCGTGTTTCTTTATACTGCATATTGAAATGCCCTGCAAGTCATAAAAAAGGGCATTACTCACTGTCTCTGAATCCCCCAGTCAGCATCTACACGATGTGTTTATTGATGGATTACAACTATTAGACTGGCCTCTTCGAGGTTGCTGGTGGCACACTGATCATCGAGGAGAGCTGTTCTTCCTCCAGCAGGCTTGCTTTCCAAATATGCTGCGAAGCCTGTCAACTTAATCAGGCTCTGCAAGGAGGATGAGTTACGTGGAATGGGACAGTGTCTAGGATTAGAAGAGAGAAATACAAATTCGTCATGTTTCTTTACATTTTTATCACATCAAGATCAAAACCAAATACACAGATGAACATGCACACAGTAATATGGAACATAAATTGCACAGAATGATGATGATCGCTGCAAAATACTGTGTTAAGGAAGGAAGATGGTGCTGCTACTCAAGGAGCCCGCTATGCTCAGCCAGCTGCCCTGCCTGCTTGGTGACCGTCTGCTCGCCTGGGCACCGAGGGCAGGGGGGTGTTCTCAATGGCTGCTGCCTATGTTGCCTCCCACTGTGACTTCCAGCAGCTGTAGCCAGCCTGTGCTATCTGTCCTGGTCTGCTCTCACCTTTTAGTGAGCAGAGCTGTTTTTGCATGAGGCCTAAACAGGTAAAGGCGAGGTATGTGCCTGGTTACCCACACTCCAAACTATGGACAAAACAAGATTTACACTTCTGTCAGTTTAGATACAAGTATGGTGCAGCACACAGCTGGACTTGTTGCCTGTTTAGTCCTCTCCTTGCCTTGCTTGGTACAGGCTCCTCTTGTGCCAGATCTTAGTTTGGAGGGGAAAAAAATCCATTCATATGTATGGGGGAGCAGCTTCTCTTTTTGAGTGGTGGGATTTGCTAGCAGTTTTTATTCTGCCAACAATTTTGCCAAATGCATTACCTTCAAGCTGTATTTCCTACTACTTGTCATTGTCTTTGTAGTAGATTACCTAGATGGGTTGCATCTACCACAAGCCAGAAGCAGATCTTGCTAGCAGATTGTCTGTTTGCTCAGGATGTGGGTGCTTTCTGTAATTTTAGTTGGCTGTGAGGATTCTTGCCTTGTTCTACGTTAACTTCTGTTTGTGAACATTCCCACTCGTTTTTAGTAGTCCAGCATAAACTTCAAGGGCCATATAGCTATCCCTGAAGGTGCTTTTAAATGAAGATCTTCATTGAGATTTCTTGTCATACTTGGATCCAGCTTAAACGTTTATTTAAAGCAGCTGTTGGTAACTGTAAAAATAAATTTTCATGATCAAAGACAAAAAGCAGGGCACATCTTATATTGTGAGTAGCTAGAAAGAGATAGCTTGGTCCCCAGAGAATTTCAACCATTAATGCTAGATACTTAAATTTACATGCCATGAGTAGTCCCATCAGAAAATAAATGAAACTACTCACTGTTCTTTTTCCACCATCAGGGTAAGACTTTAGATTAGAATCAGCAAATGTCTGAAAGGAATAACAGGAGGAGGAGCGGGTGTTGGTGAAAAGAGAAGGAAAATAAGACAGACATGCGGTTACATAAGCTAACTGCTATACAGTTTAATTGTTCCAAGAGTCTGACCGCTTCAGAAATAAATCACCTCTCTCAGAGAGCTGCTGGTTCTCAGCAGGAACAGAGCTTAAGAGATTGCTGTAAGGGAAAAAGGGAGCCGACTTCAGGAATTAATTCACTACTAGTGTTTACAACAATTTATGTCATCTAACTTCATCCATCTTAAAATAAGAGGCGTTTAATCTAAGCTTGTGATTTAGAGTTTCTTGGTAGACCTTGGAAAGAAAGCAAGACCTGTGAAGAGCAATTCCTTTTGTCCTAAACTAGGTGTCTAGAAGAAACAGGATTAATTGTCTGCTGGGGCAGCTCCTTTCTGTTCACTATCAAGGGAAGCTACATGAGCAGCTTAGGGTAGAGCCTTCAGTGTTAGGTGTATAAAGTGCAATGATCTCTAAAGATGAAATAATTTTCAGCATCTGTCAAGAATCTGAAGTGCTCAGAAACTGTCTACAGCACCAGGGCTATAAGCGGAGCTGTAATCCTGTGAAATGTTGGAGATGCTTCATCTCAGAGTTTGTGACACTTTCTTTGGGGCAGGGTCTAGACAGTGTTAAGATGCAAAAAGAATTTGCAACTGCTAAGAAYTGTCTTTTGTGATTATAAAATAAATAAGTAAACCATTATATATCTCTATTTTTTTTTTTAATCTGACAGAGCAAGGATGCATATGTGCAATATAGACTAGTCTTAGGCATTTTTACAAAAAAAATTGAGAGTCTGCAGACAGTCTTTTGCTCCAGAATTGTTCTCACAGGGATTAAGCATTAAATGTACTGCTCATTGCAATGCAAAAATTGAGGAGCTGACTGGAAGCAGCTGAAACTTCCTCTATGCATCTCAGATAGGTTTGATATTGCCTGTGCTAGCAGATGTCCTTATTGTGATGTGTGGTTAAACTGATCGTCTTGTTCAATGATTGGATGTAAAAACACACCCCAAACTTCAACTATATCCATTCACAGTGTGAGATATTCCCTATATTGTGCATGTGCAGTCAAAGGAGATAATGATTCATTTAMTGTATATATTTAGTTCTTACTAAATCACCAGTGATGGCCCCAGATCATCTTGCTGCACAGAAATATTTCACCAGCCTGTGTTATACCTTACAGATAGGGAACTGGGATGGCAGTTTGCAAACAATATCAGCAGAGAAGTGGACCTTGAAAGAGACTAAAAGAAAAATCTCTGCTGGTCGTGTCACCTAGAAATATCTGCAGTGCCTCAAAAACCTGGAGAGGATTAGGAGAAGAAATGCAGACKAAAAAATGTAAGCTATCAGAGACATGTTGCCCAGCTACATACTTGCCTGGTGTGAGAACTGTTCAGTGGTCACCTGAGTTTTTATACGTAGTTGCAYATAATGGTGCTCTTGTAACTCAGTGACAACCTTCAAAATACTTTACTTAAATCAGATTGGAATATTTGGTGGAGGATCAAAGGATGGGGCCAAGAACAAGGTTGTGTGTGTTTGTTTTGGTTTGGTTTTTGAATCATTACAAGCATTACACCCAGTCCACCCCTGAGGATTGGAAAAAAGAAGAAAATGATTAGCAATCAGTAGAATTAAGTCTCCAAGGAAAAATCTGTAACCTGCTTGCCCCTTTTCTTTGCCTACATAAAAATTGCTATAGAAAAACTGATGCACAGCAGGAGAGACCTTCTGAAAGTTTCTGCTGTCTAAAAGGTATCATTCTGGATGAATAAAACCTCATACTGGAAGGAAAAAGACCTGTTCCCGATCTGTCACTAGCTCACATGAACATAAACAAACACTCTTCTGTGCCTTTTTCCAGTGAAGATACTGATGCTTGTTCTCTTGTACAAGAACTTTGAGAGTGATAGAGTTTACAGTTATGTGACAATTAATTTGTAGGCCCTTTTCCTTGGAGAGAGATATGGGAGACCTTACCGGGATTTATTTTCAAAACTTACAGGAAGTTTTGTCTTTGATATAAGGAGGCAAGGAGAAGTTGGAAAAGGGTGCTCCTTTTGGTTCATTTGTCCTTCCTGGCCCTCATTCATTATTTAAAAGAACAGGACTGCAGAGTTGAAAAACAGCGTTTCTTGTAGCTGACATTTTTGGTTTTCTTAACGAATGCTGAGCAAACTTAAGACAATGGACTATAAGTGCAAGCTCCATTTATTTTCTCACTGCCAACTAAATTTAACAGTATCTTCCTCTTCTTTGTTCCTTTGAACAGAGGTCAATTATTTTCAAATAACTGCAGGCTCAATGCATCAGTTTTATCTATAGTCCAGTACTTTGAAAGCAGAAGGAACTTTATTGTAGTCGTATTGATTTAGTTCCCTATGTCTAGTGAAGTGTTCATAAAACACCCTAGCTAAGAAATAAATGCAAGACAATTAAACCAAATACTAAAATTTTATATGCCTCTTTGTATCTGGGGTAAAAGTACTGTCCTACAGACTAAGAAACCAGTCTCTTGTAGATCTTGAATTACATCAAAAGGAACCCTTGCTAGCAAGAGCGAGTGAAGTGTTCTCACTAAATTGCTTCCTTCTCAAGTTCCGCTTGCGCAGAAGTGTGGGAGGTATTGGGCATACCTGACACAGTTGCAGCTGCACTGGGTAAGCCGAAGCTGCTGCGAGTAGGCTGAATCACTCACTGTCCTCCTGAGCACGGCAGCCCTGTTGCCTCCCATTAGCCACCTGCAMTGTGGCTGCAGTATGGCTGTGGGTGCAACAGCTGATGGGGAAGGCTGTTGAGTGCTATTCCTTTGCAAAAGGGCCAGCAGTTGCAGCTAGGGGAAATATTCAGCCTGCTGGCTGTTAGATTAAGGAGTTGTTAAATGCCCATCTGGGAGGAACAGGAATGCACTAAGAGCTGCAGAGCTTGGCTGTCTTGAAACCAACAGGAATAAAAAACATGAGGGAAGGAGGAAGAGGAAAAAAGCAAATAGGCTAAAATAATCATAGGGTCACATTATATATTAACGTGAAATGTTTGTGCCAAAAAAGCAAGTCTCTTAGGGCAATGGAGTGATGATTTTGAAGAGAACACGAGGTTTTGGCCCTGCATCAGCCCAGTTTTACCTCTAATTTGAGAATAAATCATTCACAGTAGAGAGGCAATAGTTTGTTCTGTTATATTACCTTATTCAAGAGCTAAGTGAGATTGCAATTAAAATCCCAAATGACAGCCCTGAACAAAAAAGGAAAACATCCGAAGTGCCACCTTCTACAACTGAATTTCTTATGTGTGATTAGGCCTCTGACAACATACTTTATCTTGTGACATTTAATAAAAGACACCATGTACTCTTACTACCTTGGTGACTGTTACGTGTGCGCAATAAAACCGGCTGTTGGGAGATCGCTCTTACCTTGACCACTTAGGCTTCAATTCTGCTTTTAACTTTTTGTGATTCTTGTGTTTACTTTGGATTTCTATTTTTAGCCAAGGCTTTTTTGTCTTGTGTTAACATAATTTTCCAGGCAAGCGCTTTAAAACTTTTAAACAAAAACATCCCATCATGTGTAGTTGCAGGGCCAGCCATACCTTTCTGGATTCCCCAAGGGTCTTCAAGCGCTGCGTGTCCTTGCTGTTGCCTGGGTGGCGTGCCAGGAGATGGACTTCCGTGGAGGCACTCCTGAGAGCAAGCAGCTCACTAGGGATCGCACCCGTCCTCCTTCCCTCTGGGAGACTCTGAGCAATACTGACTTTTCAACTTGTAAGAGCTGTTTGTTTATATCAGTGGGATGAGTGCGTAGTAAAGGCAAAGAAAGGCTTTTGACATTGATAGAAGGTCTGCATGCAAACTATTTATGGCTGAATCTTAGTCTTTACGCCAACTTGGTTTTGATGCTATGTAATTCCTTTGAGTTCCTTCCTCTCACTTTTCTTCTTCTTTTTTTTTTTTTTTTAATTCTAATACAGGTATGGTTCTTTGTCACCACTGCCTGGGTAAATCATCCTGGTGTCTCAGCAAGGGGCAGACAGCAACATGAAGGTAACTGGACCCAGAGCTAATGTTCTTCCTTCTTGGATGTGTTTCCCAATAATCCCTGCACTGAATTAATGCAATATATGCATATGTTGAATAGCATACTAACTATTTCATCTTTTAATTAGTCACACACATCTTGGCACTTCCTGTGTTGTGACCAATGCCTTTGCACCATTGTTGGTGCATGAAAGAAGGGGGGGGGGGAACTGCACGAAATTAAAAGTTTGTGTATTCTCTTGTCTGTCTTCCTTTCCCTGACTTTCCTTGACATCGCACAGTAATGAAACAGGAGGCAACTTCTCAACTGCAGTCCTGCAATCTATATTGTGACGGCCATTATTACTACGTTACTCTCAAGAATAGCAGGAGATGTCTTTCTGTAATTTGATAAAATGTACCCAGCATGCAGAGTGTGAAAAATTCAATAGCTGAATCACTCTGCACAGATAAACAAATGATGTTGCATTGAATATCTATTTAAAAAACAATTTTATGTACCAAAGCATCCTGGCATTTATTAGTGGAAGGGGAATTTACTAATATAGTTATTTTATTAAAAGTAAATGCTTTAGAAACCAAAACAATCAGTATATACCGTAAAGCATTCAGTTTAGTGCAACTCAGTAGAAGCTGAGTACTCAGAAGAAGTAGATTTTGCTAAGGAATTCACCCTCTTAAAATTTCATTTACTCATTTATGTTTTAATTTTCTTCTATCTCTTTTTGTATGCCTATTTAGAAAAGTATGTAGAAATCTCTTCTCAGATTTATTCAGCCTTTTCTGCAGAGTAGCATGTCAGATGTGTGACTTGAATTGATTGACAGCTATAGCTGGGCACATAAATGGGAAAAAAGCCCTGTGTATAGAAGCATTATAATCCCTTTATTATCATTCTTAACACCTGCAAAAAGTATATGGCATTACATTAATTCAGGAACATTGTGGTTTCAAGATGAGCTGCTCCTCTACCTTCTTCATCAGAATTAGGGGTGATACAATTAGTGTAGGAACAAATTTCAATATCCTGCCAGTGCTTTATCAATGAAATATGAATTTACAAATGTCAGATATACAGACTGATTTTAATGTGTCAAAACAAAGCAGTAAAAGCACTAACCAACGTTTAGCTAACCATAAAATTGATATAGCAATCTTATAAAAGATCAGCAGACAAAAAAACAAGGCAAGACTTTATAGAAGATTGACACTAACAAAAATTCAAAGAGAGTGAATATTTATTCATCTCTGGCTGTATCATGCTATTTCTATGCTACATTATATAGTATAAATCATTTGATAAACTGATGTCACACAAGAAAAGGGTATCAAATCAATCAAACCTGTTTAAGAAATGATTCTATACTGGTTCATAAATACAGACATTATTTGGCCTAACACATAGAACTTTTTATTTGTAATATAGTGATTAGTTTATGTCATTGGCATGTGGCTTACAAAATAAGCTTTATTTTTATTTTATTTTATTTTTAACTGAACTCAAACCCTAGCATTGTTCCTGTTACACTTGTCTGGGTCACTGTAATTTTAGGGAGAATTTTCAGCATATTTAAGGAACCCACTGCTAGAGTCATCCAACCTACTAAGGTGGGTTCTGGAATATATTAACCTAATGACAGTCCAAGTTTTCAACCCATTATGTAATTTCTAGGTAAGATTTTAGGCTTTCAGATGCTGAGAATTATTTTACATAAATATTAAAAAGTAGGTATAACCAAAAAAAAAAAAATCAAAGCCCATGGTTAGAAATGAACTAAGAGCTTAGCCTAAACTATTTGAGGACATACTCAATTTCATAGTCCTAATCTTAGCAAAAGGATTAATCTGATTGTCCACACCAAAGACACAATATTCAGCATATATATAACCCATTCATAAAAGATTGAGCATGTTACCTACCTTACAAACCATCCAATAATTTATTTTTCTTGATGCGTAAGTATTTCCATTTGCATATAAAAGTCATGTTATAGTAAAGCATTTGAGTAGGCGGGCAATCTAAACTCAACATGACTGCTCATGTGCTCAAATATTTTGTTAGATTACAATTTCAATAACCCTGATCTGAAAAATAATTGTTTTTCAGATGTTTGCCTCAGCTCAGTGCTCGAGACCATGTGCTTGTCCTATCAAAAATATACACGCTGCAGAAGATAGAATTAAGATGTCTTGAAGAACTTGAAATCAGAATTGCTGCTGAAAACTGGATTGTGTGAGTATGTCAGAATTTAATGTGACACTAACAGGTTATTTCATTTCATAATAAACACATTTGTAGAAATGCTGACAGGATCCTACAACTCAGATCCACACTCTCACTCCTTTTTCTGCCTTCCTTGAAAATTTCAGCTCCAAGAATGTGTTGATGATACTAAGGCAACTTGCAGGACTGTGGCTCAAGCGAGTGTTACTGGTGTCAATAGCAGACAGCTGTGACAGCTGCTGATGGTAAGGTTCTCTTTGAAAACATAGCAAATATCCAGGCACTTTATTTAGAGTTATTGCATGTTTGGTCATCTCTTCCTCTTGTAAGATACTCTTGTGTCACTGGGATATTAGTGAATGCAAAAGGAAAAAAATATTCAAACTTGGCTCTTATCATTTTGAATAGTCTAAATAATACGAACTGGGCTTCCTGCTGCAGTTGTGAGATGACTTTAATGAGAGCTATTTAGCTATTTCTGATGACTTTCCTATATAGCACTAGGAGAATTTTCACATACTAGCAATTCTAACTCTGATCCTCCTTGATTTTTACTGGTCTTTGATACTTAGGATTGTTATATTCTTTTGAAATACTTGAAGCTTGATACAGATGCTTTGGGCACTTTTCTGAAATGTTTTCATTTGTGTCTGCCTCAGCAGTGCCAGTTTCTCACCATAGCATCAGAGCTAAATGTCTTTTTTTCTTTATCTTTGTTTGTAGAAATTGCAGAACACCTTGTGTTCTGCACTACTGCCTATGTTCTTCAATAGCTATAGATTTACTTAACTCTTTCTAATGTCAGTATAATGTTGTATGCCTACTGTCTCTGGCAGGTCTTTCTCATATCTTTTCTGTAAGCTTGTTTGAATCAAGATGATGAAGATTAAATGACTCTGAAGGGAATTATTTCACAATAAATGCCCATAAAACACATTTTTATTTACCTGTGCAATAAAAACCTTTTCCCTTGTAGCTATCACACAGGCTGTTTTATTTTTCCCAGTATATTGCTTTAGATTTAGGCCTCTTTAATGTTTTGAACTACTGGTGTTCTAATAGACTGCAGTATTCTGAACCATGATAAATGTAACTTTTATGTTGTTACATTTCATTGTTATAGAATGGTCAGGTACTATTTATTGCCATACAGCTAATATTTATCATCGAGTTTAACAGTAATTTACATCACTGTAGTACTTACAGCCCCGTATGTGATCATGACCTATTATTGTAGGTGGATGGTTCAGTCCCAAGGGAATTTTGTTGAACCCTAAATATCTGGTAGCTCATGGTTACTCTGCCTCCTGATTACATGAGGCACAAGAAGGTCTCTCAAGAATAACTTTCTGATTACTCCCTAATAATTACTTTGTCCCCACACAGAGCACCTTTCTCTGCTCCCTTCAGGTGGTGAGAAAAACCTAGTCAAAACACTGTAGGGAAGAAATCAGAACTGGAGCCCCGACTACTGCTGCTTTTCCATACTCAGGCCTCAAAAGTAAATAGACCTCTGAGGGCTTTATCCTGAAATGGGTTCACCTCTGCAATACTGGCTGAGATTGTCAGTGTGGGTACTCTAGCTGCTGAAGGATTTAACTCGGTGAAACACTGACTTTGCCAGTGTGTTTAGGAGCGTTGCATCTACGTGCTGCCAGTTCTTCAGATGTGCCATTGTGCTCGCAGGGTTTCTGCAATCACATTGCAAACCAGATCAAAATGATCTGGATTAAAAATGATCTCAGTGATAGACTCTTACTTCTGCTATTGCAGAATGACTTGAAAAAATATTTTTCAGGATGATATAACTAAGTGATCTCAAACCAATTCTATTGGAATGGATGAATTCTAGCCACAGTAGCAACATATCCTTTTCAAAACAAATATTCAAAGCTCATTTCTTTTAATTTGCCTGAAAGGTTACATTGATTTTCTGTTAAACAGCATTTTGATAAGACCACTTAGTGGAAGAACGCTTTGTAGTTCTGGACCTTTATGTTTTGAATGACCTTAGTATTGCTGTGTTGTGTGAAGGAGTCTGCTGACACTCACTTTTCTGGTGAGTGCTACCTATCACCTCTGGTCATGGTTTTAGGACGTTCAGATGTTGTGCCTCCTGTTACAGAATTTTTTGACAGAGTTCATAATGTCAAATTTGTTAATGCTTTCAGAGTAAGGATGTTTATCCAGCTTAGCTTTTAGCTACTTTGAATGTTTTTCTCTCTGTGTCAGGATAGTTCAGGAAGAGGTGAGAGGCGGGTTTACTGAATTTCTCTAAAAAAGAGGAGAACAGGAGGAGTGATGTCAAGGCTGTGGTTTGGTATTGATGATGCAGTTAAGAATTATTGCTATATTTTCTAGAAAATATAGCAAACAGAACTTTGTAGTAGCCAAAGGTGTTTTAGTTCCCTAGACATCTGTTTCAAAAAAACAGATACAAAGAGTCCATCAAGATTTCAAAATGTATGGATAATCAGTCCTTTTAGAAGAAGAAAATTTCTTGAGGAGTATTTGCTTTAACATTACAGAAATGTTTTCTGTTTAACATAACAGGAAAGAAAAAAAAAAGAGGAGAATTTAAAAGTGGAAGATATGAACAGTGTGGAAAGTACAAACAATGACATTAACTCTTTTAAGGAAAGAGGTTGTGACAGCTGTAGAATAAGGATTAAAGATTTAAAAATATTGATCTGATGAGGAGGGTAGAGTTGTAGAATAAGGATTTAAGATTTAAAAGTAAGGGTCTGATGAGCAGGGTCTCTTGAAAAGTAAAACCAAAGCATAAAGTTGTCAGGAGAGCAATCTGTTACAGAAGATTATTTTAAATATCCAGTAGCAATTCTCAGATCACCTCTTTAAAAATACATGGGAAACATAACAAAACACTCGTGAGTGCATCAGGACTTCTTTATTCAACTGAAAATCAAAAAAGAACAACAGCAAGGGAAACAAGCATGCATACAGATGAGTTTAAGGAATGGCACATGCATATGAGAATAAAAGCAGGAAGGTAAGACATAATGACTTTCAGTTATGGAGCAAYGGAAAAAGCAGTGAAAAACTGCTGCAAAAAGGGAAAAGGAAGTCAGAGGAAATTTAAGAACAAGTACCTAAAAGTGAAGAAAACCAGATTTTGGCTGATCTAAACACAAAGAACCGCCTTCTTTTATTAATTAATTAATTTATTTATTTACAAAAATGGCTAATATTAAGCAGATCTTTAAATAAAATAATATTAAAGAAAGAGATAGCACAGGTTAGAGTAAGGGAAATTAGGCTCAAGAATACATAGAAAAGGCAGAGGTGTTCCACTAGTGGCCTATGGTGAAAATCCCTTTGGAGTACTGGAACTGGAAAGATGTAGCTCTTCAGAAAAGTAGATCCACCAGCACAGCTCCAATAACCGAAAAGAGTCTGATACAAATTAGAAATAAACAGTTTTTAGGTGTCTAGTGAGTCATTAAAAATCCACAGATGTGTTGTTCTGAATGGATTCCTTTAAATCAGTCTATTTTCCTTCTTTGAAAGGATAGCTGGCTTAATGAACAAAAAGGAACACTAGTTTTGAAATAAATTACATAAAGTTTTGATAAGGGCAATGATAATTGGCAATGATAAGGGAAAAAGAAATGTGATCTAGAGATAACATAAAGCAGGTGAACAGTCAGTTGAAAATGCTCTTATGGAATGAAAGAGCCTTAGCTGAATTGGGGGTGGGGGATTTCAAGTGGGGACCTAAGCCTGCTTCTAATTTCACTAGCAAATCTGATGACAGAATAAGCAATATATTTTTATAAAACTTTAGCAGGTGATGCAATGGGGGAATGTTGCAATATTTTGGAGGTAAATGTCAAAAATATGAAGGATTGTGACACAGAGATGGCTGGTCAAGCTTAAATTCAGTAGACATTATTCTCAAGAGCAGGCAATCAAATGCACAAATACTAAACGGGGAAGGAGTGGTCTGAATAGAAATAATATAAAAGAATCCAAGGGCAAAACTAAATATGTGTCAAAAGCATGATGGTGCTGAAGAAGCAGCAAATCTTATTTTGGAGATGTAGCAAGAGAAATGTTATTCAAGATACAAGAGACAGTTCTGTTATCTGGAGTATTGTGTTGAGAAGGTTTCAGACAAACTGGAGACAGTCTAGATGAGCATAACAAGATAACAACCTTTGACTATTTCATGTTCCATCTAAGTATCTCTTGTGTTTTTCTAAGTAAAAATAAGCTGACCTTTCTGTGTGAACAGTGTTCATTCTTATATGACTGGTGAATAGTAGTGGTAGTTTTTGATAATATAAACTAATGTATCCTAACCTACCTGACACTTAAAATTAGTGGTCAGCCCTTGTCACATGAAGTTATCACAAGTGAACGCAGACCAGTTGAGTTTTAACGTATTACAAGCATTGCCACTTCTGTTTAAAATGAATGACTTCAATGGAAACATTTACATTTGAAAAAGACACACCTCTCCCATTCTCCTACAATAAAACATGGTTTCAAGCTAGATATCATATAATTACATGTAAATAAATGTGGGGCATTCAATGAGAGTATTTACAGAACATCTCTTTTCTGTGGCCTATGTACAGTCTTTTATAAGGTCAGGCTGTCTAACTTAAACCAAGTATTAGACTGTGCTCTTGTATTCTTATCATATTAGTTTTATACAGTTCTTCACATAATTTTTACAGGAATTTACTGAGGGTAGTAAAGTTATTTTTATTGTTAGCCATTATTGATTTTAGTGTTCTGCATCCTCCACCTCCTCAGCCTATGGCCTGTCTGTTCAGTTCTAATCTTCCATCCCACTCTTTACTAATAAGTTTAGTTCAAATGAACTTCGTAGCCCTGCTCCAGTCGTGTAACTGAAGCTGGGAAATTATCCCAGAGAATTATGTCTGTATAGCAAGATCTTTGCTAGGTGTTTTTGAAAATATGAAGAATTACAGAGTCTCTATTTCAGTTATCATTGTTTCATCTTCTAAATAAACTGGTTTATTACAAAGCTGCGTTCAAGAAAGCCAAGAAAATCCAGTTAAATGGAATGGTTTTCACATATACTTGTTTCACTTATGTTTTTCAGGCCGTTATCCTTCCTTGCTTAGCATATCTGATGGCTTTTTCTCTAGGCCTTTAGTCATATGTTTGGTTGTCTAAGCTGCAGATCTAGCCTTATTTTACATTTTTTCTGTTCACCCTGCCCTGATCAAGCCTGTTCGGTTCAGTTCCTGGAGCAAATTTGTGTTTCCTTTTTTATGTGTTCAGAGCCTGGCAGTTAACTCTTCTTCCTCATTACTGGTCTGAAAACCACATCGATAGAGCTTTCAGGGCCAGTTATCCTGAAAGCACTCTTAAGTCTCTCTCACCTTCCAAACAATCTCTGGATCTCTGTGTACACTCCTGGGAGTCTCTACCTTGTGCAGCCCCCTGGGCAATGACAAAGTTATGTACGCTGTGCTCTTGAAGCAAATGACATTTGTGTGCTCCTTTGCATCAAGGCAGAAAAACTCTCTACACTTCCATGTCACAGTTAAAGCACAAACTCATCTTTGTCATTAATTTTTCTATCATACCTTTCTCACTTCTGCTGTAACTGGACTTAATCTGTGACAGTTGCCTTCTGCCCTCTTAAACTTCACGGAATAGTAGTGTTCACCTGCCAGCGAAAGATTTGACATAGGTTTATACAGAATTGTTCAAAACCTCTCCAAAAGGATGGAGGTAACTTATGCTAGAATACCCTCCAGAACGGGTATCTGTTCTCATAACTGTTAGAGGTAAGTAGCGGTCAAATTTCTAGAATGACAAGTTAACATGGAGTAAATCATGCCTCATGGTAATTTTATCGCTTTTGTAGATCTGAGACCTACCCTGCATTTCCCCTGGTCAATCTTTGTGCCTTTTGCACTTCTTTTCAGAAAGACATAAGATCTACAAGTAATAAGGTATACTGACTTGTCTGTAGAAGCCAAATGTTATGTTGTACATGTTAGAATTTGAAAAAAYGATTTTTTTTAATTCATAGACTTTAATGCTGTCTCTAATGCTTGTCCGTATATACCTCATGGCTTTTCTGACCACAGCTAAGCAAGGCAGCTCACTGTGAATGCTGAGTATTCAGAAACATTTTGCAGTGACTCTTCAGTGCTAAACAAAGCTCCTCAAAGAGAACTCTGAAAGTGTAATGTGCAAACTAAATTCATCCGACTAATAGCCAATCTGAGAAAACTGGATATTCCACAAAATGGAGGAAAACCCAAAATCTTCCTGAGGAGAGTTTAAAAAAAAAAAAAAAACTTCCATTGAGCACTTTCATAAACTGCCTAGAGATGGGAATGCTAGAAGGCCAGCTGCGGTGACTTAAAGAAACGTGGCTGTCTCCCCTCTATCGATGATGCTAGCACACATGATAAATGTGCTCTCATGCACAGGCATGTACAACTCCCCCAGCAACCTAGTTACTACAGGCACATACCCACCTTTTTAGTAAAACCTGTGCACTGTGGCTAGTGGCAAATACAGAACCATGAAAGACAGCCTCTGCAAGTAATAAAGTATGAAAACCCGGTCCTTTTAATCAAAGTTATGTAATAGCAACTTTTGTAGTTTAGATGCATAATTTATGAGTAAATACTGAAAGTGCCGCTGCTAAACTTATACAACAACAAACTTCAACAACAACAGCATGATCTCACTGTCAAATACCATTTCTTCATCTCTGGATCCTGCATTTTTACTTCAGTTTCTAAAAAAACTCCATTGGCATTTTGGATAATTACATTTCAAGCTGTCTTCTTTATTATTTACTTTTTTGTGGGTAATTACTGGTTCTCTGAAAAGTAACTGACTTGTTCTTTTGATCTTTTAACTTGTGGCATATAAATCAATGTTAATGTTTTGCTGCTTGTTATCACATAAATAATATGAATGACAAAAAGAGGATGAAGTGATTGAAGGGAAATGAAATGATAGAGCAGTAAGGTTTTATCTGTTTTAGAGCCATGTATAGCCATCTTTCATGGTCCCTTTTTTGGGCTTTCATTACTATGTTCAGTCTTGTAAAGAATCTGTGTTTGTGTCACAGCTATGGGAAATGGTAACACAGAAAGGCATTTGGAGACCACGGACATACCACAGAAGACCATATGTAATAATTTATCCTGGTTAAATGCAAGTCAGTGTTATGAAGCTTTTCTCTTCTGAATAATCTTTATGAGTGTACTCCAGTATATTTATATAAGGATTATATTAATTATTTGCTCACATAGTAAAGACACAAGCAAAATTCAAGTTCTGTGGCTGGTTATTTTAGTTGCATGACATGTTCTTCTGTTTTTTGACTGGGAGGTGTGCAAAGAACCTTCCACAAAGATATGGTAGCACGCAAATTTAGCATTTCATGTAAACACCTTCCACAGAGCCTTTGCAGTGACCATCTACTTTTGGTAGATGGCCTTTGGCAAAACTTGATTATTTCAATGTTCACTGACTGTGAGCTGAAAGGACACAAATCAGACACAGAATTTTTTTTTAAATGAACACTTGTCAAGGTACCAGCAGTTATAGGTAAAGTACTTTGTGATGAACCAGGAGTATGGAAAACGTAAGTAGGTTTTTCTGAGCTGGCATTCTGATTAGGTGGTGGTTCAGTAATAGGCTCATCAAAAATCTTTATTCTTAACATTTTAAGTAGGGTGGGACATGTTCTTATTTTATGTTGTTAGTTAATTTTAAAGCCAGAAACTTAAGCATTTTAAAATACATATTTATGAATGGTAATATATTCTGTGCAATATTAACTATTCTGTTTTATTCTTTGGAGTACTATTTGTGCTAATTATCATTTAGTCTGATTTCCAAGAAAATCAGTCTGGATATTATTTCTTTGGTTTTCTTTAAATTGTTCAAAAATAGAAAGCTGGAAAAAAGATCTGCACTCTGGAAAGCCACCCACTGTAGCCTTAAAGCAGAAAAATATCTGTAATCAGCATAACATGCATGATAAAGAACCTCAGACTGATGGTTCATATTTCTACTGATGTATTTTGTATACCTCTTACCTCAAAAATATTTAATATATTCATAAAGGTGGAAATCCAAACAGTAAACATCTTTTACAACTGCTAAAGAGTTTCTTTAGACCATTCTGACATTGATATTATGACTTTTACTGTGGTCAGGCTTTGAGAGAAAGTGAACACCTTGCATCTTAAACTGATGAGTACTTGCAGTCATGTTAAAAGCAAATACTCAATGTGCTGTCTTTTTAAGGCATATTGGATGTATGGTACATGCTCCTTGCATGATCTATCCACCATGTAAGCTGTCCAGATTTATCTCATTTTGATGCATCCAGGCAGACTGTAGATGAGGCTCCAACAAAAGAAAATGGGACATTGCAAAATGAAGACCAGTGGCAAGTAGCTTTTCTCTTTGTCTCGTTTGTATGTCATGGTCCTTAAAAAACAAACAAACAGACAAACAAAAAAACCCCCACTCATTTGTTGCTGGTAGGTCATATTTAATTGTTCCAGGTTCTCTCATTGACTTTTTCCGAATCAAATATTAAAAGGAACAAGGAATGTGAGAAAAAATGAAGGACTGAGTTGACAGCTATAGTCTGGGCCAAATTATCTAGTTGTATAACTTTACTGAAACCAGTGGAATACGTTAGCAGACAACTGATAGTATGTCCTCTTGCCTCTGTCAGAGCTCTGTTGAAATTTCCTTATATTAGTATGACAACAAAGTTGGAAAGCTCTTGCAAGCTCTTGAAGAATGCAGATGACATATTGAGTCAGAAAAAAAAGATATTATTTGTCAGCAACTGCACATGCCAAGATGGGAGCGATGTGATAAAGTACAAATGTAAAACACAAAAAATTACAGCCTCATGTTGGTAAGGAGATGCTGACTTAAAAAATAGGTTTTAATAAAAAAGATGGACAAAAAGGTCTAAAGCTGAACCAAATTGAACAGCAGAATCACCAAGGGTTACTGTCAGAGAAAAAGCATTCTTACAAGGATGTGCCAGCATAAGAACTCATCCAAGCTGAGTATTAGGGACCTGCGTTCAGTTTGGGCTGTTCTTGAGATATGTCTCTGAATCATACCTTCACAGTAAGACCTACTCGCAACAAAATCTTGAAAGGGATTTTGACTGGATTGAGATAAAATTAACAGCATTTAGAAATTCAAGAAATAATTGTACTTTGACATCAGGGTTTCCATTTTTATTGGATTATAATAATTTCTTAATGATTTTCTCTCTTTCCAGCCTTGGTGTCCATGTTCTCATACGACTAAAAGCCCAGCACATAGGAATTAGGATAAAGCAGGTCTGTGGGATCTGAAACCACATCAGAATCAGTAAGGAGTTCCCCTCTAATAAAAATTCTTTCTTGCTCAGTTCCAGGTTATTGCAGGGCCAGATACTACCAAGGTGGGGGAAAGGGGCTAGTGTAAGGGATTAGAGAAAGCTTTTATCTAGAAGCAGCCTGTGGTAGCTGATGGGCATGGACATTTTAGCCCCAGATGGCAAACCCAGCAAAATTCTAAACAGTAATAAGCAAGTTATTTAAAAGGAAATGGCCATTAATAAAAGCAAGAATAAAAGCAGTAGCAATAAACAAGCAATGCTTTAAGCCTGCTGTAAGTTGTCATACAGTTCCTGTTACATTTGGAAAAATAAAATATTTGATTAGCAGTTACTGAAATGGCTAGGTCAGGCTGTAATAGCTCTATGGATGCGTTATCCTGGGTGATTTTATAAAATTCACTGAATTCCATACACCACAACTTTATGGGGGAAAGGTCCTTTTCCTCCTCTTTATATTAATCATATTAGAGCTCCAACTGTCCTGTTTGAAGGTGCAGTGAAGTAATTACTGACCACTGAGTTTTTTCAAATTCTAGATGACCAATTTCTGCAAAGCATTAAAAAACAGGGCTTTACTGACTTGTCTCATATTTCTGAAGAACACCACAGGATTTTTTTGTGTTTGTTACTAGCTATCCCATCAGAGAAGGGCACCCTCTTGCCTTTATGCAGAGTAAAAGAGGTCTRTAGTTCTAGTAAAAAAAAAAGTTTTGATTTTCCTCTTCATAAATATTACTCAGATTGCTGCCTTCACTGTGAGCAGACTCACAAACTGTTTCTTAATAGYTGAGGTAATGTCTGTAAACCGTTAAGAAAACACTTGGCTACACTTCAACAACAGTAGCAAATGAGCAAAAGAGAAGTGTATTTTGTATGAAGTGCATTTTGCAAAATACTTTCTAAAATATCACTAAAGGTCGTTTGCATAACTTATTCCATCAGATTTACCACACCATGCATCATCATGAAGTTAATGCTGAATTAATTTAAACATTTTAAAGTATTAAAGAAGCTCTTAAGATATTTGCTTGCTATTTTTTTCACAGTTAATGTTTTTGTTAAAAAAGCATGAATAAAAAAAACTATATCTATAGTCTCCACAGAAACCAAGTGAAAAAGTATTTTACAGAATTACAGACATGAAATTTCTTTTTGTAGTAGCAAAATGCAATCAGAAATTAAGCTTAGATTCAGCCAGATAGAGCTGAGTCTTTTTTTTTTTTTTTTTTTTTGTAATAGTTCAAGAAGTGCTGTGGAAAAAGAGCCCTGTTTTTGTGCATCTTATTATTGGGAGATATTGTATTTTATCTTTGTTTGGTCCTTTGGCTTTTTCATTTACTTACACTTATTTTATTTTGTCATTTTATTATGAATAGATTTTGCAGACTGAGCATACTAGAACTTCTGTAAATAAAAAAGTATGATTTTGCATAACATTTTGAAAAACTGAATTATTCAAGTATGTTTATTGTCTCCTGTCATACTTGCCTGGCTTTTTTGTCTGACTCTTTCAGTCCTTTTTTCTGAGTCTGAACTTAAAGGCTATATCTGATTAAGCAGTACCAGAAAAGGATCCTGGGCACTTGATCGCCTCTCCCTGGAGTTGTTAAGACTGGCCCTGGCTGAGCCCTGGCCCCTGCCAGCTCCCACTCTCTCTAGCAATACCCAAGCATGGTTTGGGAGTCACATGGGCCGGGAACTGTTCCCCGAGACAGCTTGGGGGTGACACTGTGTTATGGAGGGTAAGAGATTTTAATAATACAGATAGAGGCTCTTCCATGCCTGTAGGTCTTAGTGCCCCAAAGCAGTCCTGGGCAGGTAAATTTTAACTAATGATACTTTGCCACTGGCTAGGTATTAAGCCAGATGTGTCCATCTCTGGCTTAAGTGTCCCCATTTCTCTCTTGTGATTGCTGGCTACTTGCTCCCTGCTGGGTATTGCTGTCTGCAGGGTCTTTCCAGGAAGGGGGCGAGGGACTGATAGGTTGGGAGCATCCCTTTCCCATCTTTCCCCCTTTTCTGTCCACCTTGTTTTTCAGCCATATTAATCTTAAAGCTGACAGACCATGGGGTCCTGAAAAGAGCTGCATGCGAGAAGACAAAGGGCAGAGCTTGTAAGCTTGTTCTAAGCTAGGACTGCTACCAAATGTCGACCATTAATCTGAGACTTGAGACCAAGAAAGTAGCCTTGGAACAAGTCCAACCTTCTTCAGCTTTTACTGAATTTGTCATACAGGTACTTGACTGAGTTTAGAGATTGAGAATGCAGAGCCAGGTTTTCAAATGTCCACTAAGACTTAGGTGTTGGTCTTGAGAGAGCTACTGTTCCTGTTTACAGGAACAGTAAATATGTGTTAAATATTCATGGTTTTGGTCTCAGCTAATGGCAACTGCAGAAAGTCACCGAAGGTTGAAAGCAGATGGTATTGCAAGTTTGGCAAAAAACAGAGGCACAGAAAGTGAATGAATAATTTTAAAAAAGAGTTATGACTCAACACTTGCTATTCTTGTCAACGATGAATGAAATGGCGCCCTTGAATTTAAGAGTTGTGTTTATATTATTTTAAAACATCAGCTCCTCTAGCAGCATATTTTTCCCCTTTTCATAAAACAATGATCCTGCAGCGCCCAAAACATTATCTAGTGTAACTGGTATTCTGTTCTTTATTTCTTTTAAGCTCTAAATATATTTTTAAAGGAAACAAGAAGATTGTGCCAAAGTTATTTCTTGAAAGAGAATAATGTGAAGATTAAACTACCTTGTTCCATGTTGTCTCACGTCTGAGAGAAGATACTTTTTACAACAGTGCTCACATCATACCATATAGAAATGTATTTCAGTTGCTTATGTTAATGATCCTTGCAGTATTAGAACTATATTAAAAAAAAGTGCTCAGAAGTCTACACAACTTTTATTGCTTCTGTGACAAGTTTTGAGTACCTAATTCTTCAAAGAGAAAATTAAAAGTACTTTTTAATACAGTGCTGAGGTTCACAGCTATAAAAATGTTTTCTTTGTCTCATGTATGTGACTACAAAATAATATCTAGTCATGTTTTTTAAATGTGTTTGAATTTTTTCAGGTTTACTGAAAAGGCCTTGAATAGTTCAAATCTACTTGAAGGAGAAAGCTTTTCTTTTTTGTTTCCTAACCTAATGCTCAGAAAGCCTATTAAAGCAAACTTTAAATGATGCCTGAGATTACCTACAGGATTATTACAGATAAGAATCAAATATCAAGAGGGAGGCTTTTAAGGACTAATTCCATTGAGAGCTCTACACTGGCATTAAATTCTTTATTGATGTTTTGGGGATGYTGGGATTCTGTTAAGTCTGAACAGCTAACACTGTGTTACAGTAGGCTAAGAAGGATATTGATCTGGTTTTGAATTTCCAGAAACTGGCTACTATATGAGACAGCTTTTGAGACTACCAGTGGATGGATTTTTTTTCTGCTTCTCCAACATCAAGCAGTGTGACAGGGTGTGATGATGTTTTGACATCTCAGGGTTTATTGTATTTTTGTCTCTGCTGGTGCTGATTTTGGTGGGGCCCTAGAAAGGCAGCAAAGACTGATGAAAGGCAAGGTTTAAGTAAGAAGGGTATAACCTCTCTTCTCCCAGCTGACTGAAGCTACAAAGGCCTTGGATGATTTGAATTGTAGTTTGAATTGATTTATTCTGGTTTAGAGTTTTGGGATTTGGGGGGGGAAAAAAGCAAGACCTGAGGGGAAAAAAGTGTGCAGTGACCTGTATCTGAAATTTATATTTTTTCTTCCCTGGTCATTGACTTTGCACAGTGGCTTTAGAAAGAGATGGGACATTGTGCATACAGAATGTTTTGATCATGCTCTCAGTATTAATAAAGTGTGAATGTATATAAAACCATAACTACTAATCTTGATATAAAACTCTTGGATAAAATTTATAAAATAAATGAAACTTTGCACCTTTATCTAAGACTATTCTCTTTTTGCAAATCCTTGTAGGGATCAATACAACCTAGGAATTGATATAACCCCTCCTAACCCTAGAAGTTAGATTTAATATTGAGGTCTACTAGCTGGTATGATTTCTTGGTCTTCAGAGAATGCCAGAAAACACACTGAATCCAGCAAAGACAAGGTTCTTACCGTAACTCATTACTTATTATGCTAASCAATTCCTGTCCTGAAAAAACATATAATCAAACTTGTTAATAAGAAAGAAAAAAAACCAACTTCATTTCTTCTGGCAAAAGTCTTATAAAACTGAGAGCACATAGTAAACAGAACAGCAATACAGCCCATACTCCTAAACCATGTATTTCCCTCCTTCTAATTAAATGCAAAGTCACAAAACTGGCCAAAGCAAAGATCCATTTAGCCTAGGCACCCGTCTACAATAGTGGCCACAAGGAGATCCACAAGAGCAAGTCAGGTTAAACATCCATGACATGCTCCAAACCTCCAACTGTTTTCATCTCAGGGGACTTCCTCAGCTAGGTGTACATTCTGTCTACTTAACCAGGAGCGGGTCACTTTTCCAAGAACTTATCCAATCTCTCCTTAACTGTAGCATCCATAATATTCTTTCATGATGTGTAATTACACGGCTGCTGTGAGAAGCATAGTTTCCTTTTGCTTGTTTTGAACCTGAATTCCTGTTGACTTTTCTTGATGCTCATAGTTCTTCTGTTGACTGATTGTCACCATGATCCTAGAGTTAAGCAACATATCCATAGACCTTTTTTTGTTTAGCTATAATTCAAAAAAGTCACATTTAAGCACTCCTCCATCTGCCTTTTTTTTTCTTTCAATGACAAGGTAAAAAAAAAATAGCACAATGAAACAACCTGGGAATTCAGCTTGTGCCTCACACAAGAAGAAGAATTCAAGTGCCAAGATTATCCAATTGGAAAAAAATACTGCACAGGAGGTAGCATGTCCTTTGACTTAAAATATTCTTCCACTGTAGTTATGGATTGAGAACATTAAAAAATCGCTTCATGATTTCAGAAGAACCATTTTAAATTTAAACATAAAAATATCAATTGTTGCTCTCTGATAGTGGAACCATGATTTTATCATACTACATACTTTTTAATCATGATACTTGTAGTCTTCTTATCTTCTGCTTTAAAAGGGTTTTTGAAGGTAATATTTCTTCAGTGTAACCAGCTGAAAATTATGTTCTGAGATCCTCATAAGCTTGGGTTGATAGAAAACTGAAGACGTCAGCAGTTTGTTTTATAGTCTTATAAACTCACAATGCTTTTTGCCATTCTAAATTGCTGGAGTAATCCAAAAGCCTGCTATCAGGTTTTTCCTACAAGTGAATTTGTAATGAGTGAAAAGTTGCACTCAGGGCACTCTTTGGAGACAATGCATGCTATGTGAAACATGCACATGCCGAGGTGCTATTTATTTTTTTGGTTTTACTTGGAGTTTATCTTTTAATCTTTTTCAGGTTTTGGGGGAGTGGGGAGAGGTGCTTAATCCAATTTTGGAACTGTAGTACTTCAGATACTTGGTCATTTTCAATATTACCAGAAGCATACACCTGTCTAGACTGTAATTTTGCCGCCTTTCTCCTTTTCCTGTTAAGTGCATAACTAATATGCCTTCTAAAGCTGGTTAAAATCAGAATTTCCACTCCATGGAAAATGTCATTATTTGACGGATTTGAGGGGGAGGCCTTTGGCAATTCTGGCAAGTGGCTAACATACCTAACTTTTAACATTAAGGACTCTATCAATCTCAATTTGAGCCAGTTTGGCTAGGTATCTCTGAGACCCCACAGTGTCTTYTGAAAATGGTAGTTTGAATAGTCTTTTTCCTTTATGGTTTGGACTCACCATTTGGAATGTGTTTTTCACGATGCACTAATGCACCAGTGATGATTATTTGCAGTGGGGACCACAATGCCTCAGAATTAAGTAATCCAGTCAGAAAAGGAGAATGTAGGGCCAGTCATAATAAGGTACCTCTGGGCCAGTATCCTGTCTCTGAAAGTGGCAAAAGTTGATGCTGATGTCAGAATACAGAAATATAGCAAGTGGACAATAATATACCCCTGGAAACCTTTCCACACTATGAACAATTTGTGACTTGGGGACTCCCGGTGCCAGAGGTGATTTCTCTGTAGTCTCTAGCAGTCCTTTACGGACTTCTCTTCCACAAATATTTCTAGTTTCCYCTTGAACTCATAAAATGAACTCTACAGCTTAACTTAAATGTGTGAAGCTATGGACATCTCATGGACTTCATGCTGGGACATTAGGCAGTCTTGTTATTAGCTCACTGACAAAAGCAAAAACACGGTTCTTCATTTTTCTTGCTTGATACTCAAAAAATGTTGGTAAAATTGCTATTTTCCTGTGAGAGATTTTGAATGACTGGAAACTATATTTTACCATAAAAAGCATACACCAGAAATGCTTGGYCAGTTCTAGTTATAGGATTATTGAAAATACAGTCATTGTTTTCCTGCTCTCCTGTGGTGAGTTTTCTAATTAGATAGAAATTATACTGTTTGCACTAAAGATTTCTTATATCTTTCTCATTTTATTGGAAAAATCATCCATATTTCACATGAGGCATAGTATGAAGGGAATGTGAAGGGACCCTGAAAGTTCTTTGGAAAGAACATGGTCATTTTAATTTTTCCAACTTTTTTTCCTCTTTCTGTAAACCGTGTTACTTTTTATTTAATGTTACCATATTTTCTGATAACTATAGACATAGTGACACTGACAGTTTTTCTTATTACTTTAGACACTAAATTATGCCTTTTTAACTGCATTTGGTGACATCTACTCTCATCAACTCCAGCATAAGTTTTACTATTAAAGGCAGTGAAACCATCAGTATGCCATTCACACTTCTGTTGACAATCTGGCTCTACGTGCCTTGTTTTGCTTAACAGAGTAGATAATTTTTTATTTCCAACACTTATATACTTCTACATGAGAAGTGAATCTTAAATAAGTGCATATGTTTCAGACATGTCTAGGGAGAAACTTTTCTGACTCTTAAGTAGCCACAATTGTTGCACTGTCCGTAACTTCTGCACTACTACTACTTTTCAGGAAATGTGAATTGGCTTTTCCCAAGAGGTATCAAAGGCAATCAGAAAAAGTAGCCAAAAAACAGCTTGCAGTCTACATTCACACCATGCATACACAGTTGAGCAATGCAGAATGCCTTGATGGCTTTTTGTCTGCCCGTGGCAGCTCTTATGTGATTAGAGTGCTGCTGATGTGATGTAAGTTCAATGATTATCTGATATATACCTGATGTTCCCCTAGGAGCACCCTACTGTGGATAATGATTTTCAGTATTACTTGTTTGTTTTCAGAAAGTTGCCAAAGAGCATCTCAAACTGCTATTTGTTTAACAGCATGATATACAGGCTGTAAGTACATCCATTGTAGCACACACCATTAATAATAAATAGAAATGCTCAAGGAAAATCTGTCTTTTATGGATCTTAGGTTAGAAACTGCATACTCCATTTGTAGTTCTGCAGGAATGCATGAGTTTAGGAATAAAATAAGGGTGGCTCAGTCAGGCCTTTCATTTGCAGTGCAGAAGGGATGCACCTTACACACTCACTAATAAGCTACCTTGCTTGCTATTCCCTTTATTCTACCTGATTCCATGGGTTTGCAGTGGTCCGAGCCTAGACATGATCAGTACAACGCTTGGATGTAAACCTCCTCTTCTCTCTAGAAACAGAAATCAAGCTATGAACAGTCAACTTCGGCCAAATGATAATAAAAATATATAGTATTATATCATTTTGTTGCTCCAAGATGGAAGAAATTAAAATGCCTAGCTGCCTTCATCTTTGCATTCTTTCAAAGACAGCTACAAAAACTACTGACAYTTCTGTAACTGCAGTACTTTTCATTGACATTCTAATCTGCTATTCACAGTCCAGTGCACAAGCTATATGCAGCCTTCATTCAAAGCACCATATAATTGTCTTCTTGCCTGACATTGAGTGGTATTTTTACACAGGGCACAGTCTTGAAAAGAAACTTAATTATACTTTGACTTTTATTTTTTATTAATCACCAGCATCTGTTAGAACTGATACTTTTTTATTTAGTGCTTCAGTCTTGTATTAAGAATCTTCCCAGTAAATAATTTATCATTTTAAACTGCATTAATATTTTCAGGATGGATCTAGTTTGAACCTGGTAGTGACTCTCTTGATTATTATTTGTATCTTGTGGACTAAGGAAATGATAGCCATATATTCATAGAAGTAGAATGTTTATCAGTGGATATGCTTAAGGAAAGGTTAGCATACAAAACTGTTCTGTTTGCTGTTGGTACCATATTTGTGTTATTGTAAGAATGGAACAATGCAGAAGTAGCTTAATCTAATAAGTACTTTGAAAAAAAACTTTTCAGTCTAACAAGACTTTACTTTAATAAAATTGTGTACCTTACTAATGTGAACATCATGTAAGCCTTCTGTTAATGTTCAGTTGTTTGCAGAATCAGATGGTACTAATGGACACATCTGCACCTCATCTGAATTGCTGTAAAATAGTAGCTATATTTATAATTATAAATATATTTATTTTTATTTATTTATTTTATTATTCCTTTTTAAGAAAGGAAACAGTAAGGCCAATTGTAATGTCTAAATAAGACAAAAGAAGCAAAATCAGCCCTTGAATAGTTCAGACATGTGGCCATTCACCCAAAGTAGGTTGACATGAAAACTTTGAGAAGTATATAAATAAGTGTGTTTGACCTGATCTTCGGTGATAAAAGTAAAAATAAATAGTGAAAGGCACCCACAGTATGAAATAATAAAGAACAACTTCTGAGAGTTTCAAACACTTTCAAGTCTCAGAAATTTAGAAAATGTATTAAATTTTGTAAAAGGGGAAATTTCAACAAAATGTTGCTAGCTAGTACGTTTTTGGAGAGAGATGAGAGGGAGAGAGAGAGAGGCAGGGATCAAAGGGAGAGAAGAAGGCCATTTTTTAACCATTTTCCTTGGGCACTCTTAAGCTCTCTTTCTAAAACTGAGAAGCACAGAAAATGCAGACAAAAATATCTAACAAACAAAGTGTGTCATGTATAACTGGTTGAAAAACTTGCTATTCAGTATTAATGAAAGTTTCTTGCCCAGAAGAGCAATTTTATAGTTTGTAAGAATGCTGGGAAAAATGTCCTTCTCAGGTAATACGCAAAAATTAAGCTAATAGCAAGACTAGTTTGTTTTAGTTCAAACTGGTTCCTTAACCAATACAGCTATCCTAGTGGGAATACAGATAAAAGCTAGGCCTTCAGACAGTGTTCAAGTTGATCTTTTATCTGCAAATCTAAGTAGACCAAAGCAAAGTATTCTCTACCATGGTAGAGAAGCTGTTGATTTTTGAGTGCGTATTTTATCTGTACTTTGGATATAGCAAACAGAGGGACATTGGGTTTACTTATGTGTATTTTAGTTATTATATACGAAAGGCTGTGCTGTCTCTGTTTCCGATAGAGTTCAGTATCCAAAGCTCAGGAAAGGGATTAAAAACAATGAAAGTATGAAGTGAATCGTTTTACAAATTATTTTTATATAAAAATGTGCTGTTATGCTAGACAGTTACAGACCTTAATAAAAACATAATGATAAAAAGACACTTCCTTTTCAACTTTATATAATGCGCAAGATATTCTTCACCAGCTCATTCCATTGGTATGTTCTCAGCTCCAAGCAATGGCTTTTCTGAATCAATGGTTGCATCCAGACCATTTTGTTTCATAACAAACAAGAAATCCATGCTCTGTGATTTGGTTTAGTCCCTTTCTGATCCGCATTTTAATGTTGGCCTCCATATCAGTCTGTGCCAGAGTTTCGTGGTTCAATTTCAAATTGCCAAGCACATCACTACAGAATAGTTCAAACTGCTAGACAGCACTCATTAAAAGTTTTGCTCTGAATTGCTGTCAGGTAACCTTTAGTAGAAGTGTAAATGGCATGGATTATCAGTTGTATCCAGTAGAGAACTAAAAGAAGGAATTCCAAAGTGCTAAGTGTGATTGCATTATTAGTGAGTTCATTTTTCATTTACTATTATTTATTTGAATTATCTTAATGCCTAAGGACCAACATTCCATTGTCCTAAGAGCTATATAAATCACAAAACAAAGCAAAACAAAACAAAACAACCCAGAATTTTTAAAAAAAGAAAATGGTTTAGAAAATGACTAGGTTCAGGTGGCAGGAATCCTCACTCCTGCATGCCGATGTTATTTAATACATCCAAATTCTGAAGATTTGGGATACAGGAAGTTCTGAACACTGGCAGACTGTGACTGTAATTAGAAAGAAGAAAACTCTTAAGAAGCTGTACATTAAAGCAACGTGTTCYGTATTGCATCCTATTTTCAGGAGATTAAGAATTGATCCTTACAGAGATTCAGAGACTAGATCTGCTGGAGTCATGCGTGTTTACCATGTGAGTTAATACCTAGACCTCATACTTGTAGGTTTATACCTGTATAAAACTTGGGATAGTACAAAGAAAAGTATCTGACCTTTAGAATCTATTTTATTTCTCTGATATTAACAGTTAAGATGTAGTGTTGTGAGTGTTCTGTCATGTGCATACTACTAAAGGTGCAAATGGAAATGAGGGAGGGAAAAATCCAAAACTCTAAAGCCAGGAAAGAAACCATAAACTGATAACAGGAAAATATAACATTTTAGATGTATGTTATTTAAATAATCTCTATTATCAGGCTTTTATAAAAGTTTCTAATGTAATAAATTATTATGCAGATTGACCGTCATTTAGGACACACACTCCCTTAGAAGTCTGTCAAAGAAAGCAGAATGTGCTTTTAGAATTAGTGCTAAGAGCTGATAGGACATAGTGAAACCCTTAATCATTTGCTTACATAAGCCAGCAGGATTATCACATGGACAGACTATTACATTCAGTTGAGTCCTTGGTCACGTAAGGGCTTAAAAGCAAATGTGGTTACCTAAATGTACAAGATTATACTGTAAACCCAGAGTTTAAGCAATCCCCTTGCTACAGTGTTGCCGGTGGAAGCTGTTGAATAGCTAGCTTCAATTATTTTATCTGATAGCCAAGACTGAAAAATGTGAGTTACTACGTGCTTGGTGGGTGGTTGCATGATCTTGTCAATTATATAGCTCTCAAAGGAGCTATTGGCCAGTCATCAGGGAATTTATAGTATTTTTTATTTAAAATTTATTTTAAAAATGTTAGCTATTGAAAGAGATTCTGAATCCTGAGGATGATGTAAAAAGTGTGGGGGAGAAGTAGTCTTGCAAATAGAGGAGCACTTTGCTGCTTTTTACTGAAAAAGAAGAGAAAATGAAAATACAAAGGTCTATGAAGTCTGTGGGGAGAACCTCTGAAGAATCTCTGGCTGCTAACTTTACCCCACTTTAAGACCTGGAGGTCTCCAGAGGTGATGGGAGATAAAGAACACATGGGGAGACTGCTGGGACTTCCAGAGCAGATCTTGGTCATTTTATTTTGCTGCCATTGCCTATACATGTTTTCAATAGGTCTTTCATACTAATACTGCTCAGAATGTCAGAAATTTAGGTACATGCAGCAGATAGTCATTCTACTACAGTGTCTAAAATACAGTGCAGCATCTTTTTCACTATGCATTCATTTCCTTTCTTTCCTCTCTAAAGCTTTCCTGTCTTGTAACTAACCAAATAAATCAGGTATTTATGAAGATTTTTGTGGGCAGCCCTTCAGAGCGCAGTTTCTGTCCCTGATATGATGAGAGGATTCGGGAAGTATTCAGGTTGTAAATTCATGAATTATATGCTCATACCTGCAAGACTCTGGGGAAGACGAAGAAGGAAATGATAAACGAGATGTTGCAACAAGGAAAGCTTTGTTTGCAAAATAAAAAGTGTTATGCTTAGCAATGTTTATATACACTGTCCAAGAGTGTGACTTTTTTCTTTAACCTATATTTGTGAGAAAGTTTTGTGGATTCTGAGTTTTTTTTCCCTGCACCATTTTGGAGAATAGGGTGAAAAAAACTGTTCTGTATTCTCTCCTTACCACAGATGGGGTACGTGCTTCTCATGTTTTTCACGGATACTAACTTCATTCTCATTAGAGTGAATGAAGCACCCGTGGGAAGTATGAGAGTATTTGGCTAGCGCTACAGATAGGCAAAAAGAGATAATATAAACTGCTACAGCCAAACAAGATGCATTCTCGATACATGCATTATATCTCTCTAGCACTGGAATCCCTGTGTAATTTTAAATAAAACCACTTTGAAAAAGGCACGCTGAAGCAAGCAAATGTGGCCTGAGCATTGCTACACTTGGTTGATCCCTGGCTTTATCTTGCTTTGGTAGCTGAATGCTTCCCTGGCAGCCCAGGGGTCTGGGGAGCAGGAAGTTGAGTGGTGCTTTGATGCCTCCTCTTGAGCTCCCCACTGCCTGGCCAGCCTTGGGTTCCTCGTCACAGCAAAACCAAACCCATAGCACCCCCAGGAACAGGGCATCTGTTAAGTAATCACACTAACTAACGTCACAAAAGGGTAAAACTGAGGAGCGAATCCCTCCGACAGACAACTCAAGGCAGTCGGGCACTCGGTTAAACATTGATCCTGACACTGGTGTGTTGCGGGTCAGCGCATCCACTTGCCTTGAAACTGAAAAAATACACAAGGGTGGTTTTGCTCTGCCCTCACGGAAAAAATACTTTCAGGTTTCAGAATAAGACTCAAGCTACCTTTTAACTGTTGCTTTCTCTTTTTATAAGAGATCGGGTTTTACCCGAAGCCGCATGGAGCCTTTGGAGCACTCTGTCCCACAGACAAACGCGGCCTCCCTGGGCGCCCAGCTCCTCGGCCCCAGCAGCAGCGGGGGCCCCGAGCGAGCGCCAGGGACGCGGCCCCGAGGCTTCCCCCGGCCCCCCGGGCAGCCCCGTTACCTCAGCCGTTCCCTCCCCCCGCCCCGGCCCCCCGGGCAGCCCCGTTGCCTCAGCCGTTCCCTCCCCCGCCCCAACCCGCAACAGCGACACCTGCCCGGCGTCCGCGTCCCCGCCTCCGCCCCTCCGCCGCCGCCGCCGCCGCCGCGCGGCCGTTACGGGCTGCCTCAGACCCGCCTGAAGGTCGGTGAAGTGTTGGCGGGGCCGCTTCCTAATAATGCGGGGGCTCCCTGCGGTTTTTAGGAGTTAAAAAGAACGACTTCGTCGCTCGCTTCTTCAGGCAGTATTTACAACCTGTAGTAAGTGCACAGAACCAGGAAAAAAAAAAAAAAAAGGAGAAACACAGAGGATCTGTTGKCTGTATTTCCAGTTGGCAGTAAAGCGTACAGGGTGTTCTCAGGGGCTTGTTCTGTGCCGTTAATGTACAGCCCTCATCGCTGTGAGACCTCAGTGCCCCGGTCTAGACTTAACCGAGTTAGATTTGGGGATACCCCAAGACAAACTATTTTATTCACTCGTGGAATGAATCCTGTTGAAAATTTGTTTCTGGGCTTTATCGTTAGAGTTTTCTTTAGTTCAGAGTTAGCCCATTACTCAAATTTAAAACCTTCTGACTGCCTAAAATAATTTCGCCTGTTCTTCAGCTTAGCTCTTCAATTACTTAATCATGTTGTGTACAGCTGTGACTTAATTAAGCCATATATTCTGTTACTGTAACTCTCCTCATAAATCCTCTTGTCCTTCTTGGTTTTCCTCTCATGGAATTCCTGTTTTCCTCAGCACAGAAATATCAAGAGAAGCTTCAATATTGCCTTTGAGTACTTTAATATTGTATTTTAAGCAAAAGTTCTTGCTCAAACTCTTTCAGCCTCTGACTTCTTTCAGTTCAGGCCTACGTTTCAGAGATAGCAGTGGGAAAGTTTAGACTGAGAAAGTTTGGATTTAGATCTAGTCCTTAAGCTGGGCTAAAACACAAGTGGATGAACCATGCATGGATGAATATATGCCAGTCCACCCAACTCTTTTACTGTGCAGTGCGTAGTTCTTCATGCCATTTGCCCAGCAATTGATTCGGACATGCCCATCAATTCAGCTAGTTGTCTTTCGGGAAGGATTTGAGGTCCCAGGCTGTACGATGTCTGTGGAGAGCTGTGCTGTGGACCGCCTCCCACATGCCAGGCAAACGGCCATGCTAAGCTTTTTGTTGATCGTTGGACTCCTGGCGCTTACAAACCAATAGGGATAACCGTCATTGTGCCCTTTGCCTGTCTGTGGTTCACTAGCTACCTCAGTTTATAATCTGAAATTGCAAAAACTATGTAGGTTTTGTTTTATTTTGAGTCTGTCTTAGCTATACAGGGATACAAAATCATACTTTATTTCAAATATATGTCTGTTTTAAAAGAAAGACATTAAATAAAAATGAATCTAATACAGATACTTGATGATTCATTCACCTCCTTCTGCAAACTGATGTTAGAGGTTAGAGAGCCTCTGCAGATCAGATGTATACATTTGAATGGATAAAAACATCTGCACGCTTGAGCTTTCACAAATCAGCCCAACTTTTCTTTCCTCAGCTGATCTGCTGTTTTTTTAGAAACTTCACAGTCTGAAAGTCCTCTAGTTAAAGACCCATCCAAGTTTAGTCTCCAGCAGATAGAACCACCAGAGTAGGTACCCAGATACTAGAAAACCCCCACTTTTCTTTCCACCATATCCGTGATAAATTATCTTTTGGCTGACAGAAAAGCCAAACAGATCTCAGGTATGGTCCCCAAGGCTCTAAATATATGAGAAAGCATGGGAGGTGTGAGGATCTAGCCACTGCAGCTCAGCTGGAGAAAATGATTGGTATTGCATGGGGAAGGGTCTAACCTACAGCTCTCTCAGTAAAAACATCCTATTTTTTTCCTTCAACAGAGCAGGTGTTCCTTTTCTCTGACTGGTCTTTCCTCTGCTGATATGAAGCGAACTGCTGACTATTGTCACCTTAGCTCACATAAGTGCAATAGTAGTTATACAGCACTTCTGGATAAGGTGGTAGAGCTTACTTGCATAACTTCATCTTAGTTTGGTTAAAGGAGATATTTCTGGTATCATTTTGTTATGTGTTTGAAGTGTCAAATGCCGGTTTATAGAACTGGCGTTTAAAACCCACCATGTAGTTGCTCACTGTGGATCAATAAAGTAAGCGAAGGAATAAAGGAATATATAGTCTCTCCTGTGATCATCAACTTTCTTTTTCTACTTTTCCTCATCCAAGAGGAGGGGAGGAAAAAAAAAAAGGTTTCAAATCACTTTCTGCTAGAGACTTTGTTCTTCCAGAGGAAGTTGTGTGGATGCAGCTTTATGTTTCTTTGGAGTGAATATCCTCTCATTTGCTGCCTGGGGAGTAAAGATACTCTCCAGGAATGAATTTCAAAGGCCGATTCTTCTGAGCAGTTTGGACCCTGCTGAGTGGTTTCAGTGTTAGTATTCAATCTTAGGTACCAATTTTATATCCAGAACTGCATCAGAATATTTCTAAAGTTCAGTGGATTTGAATTCAGATTTCTGGCTTGAGTCTGATTGTTACGGATAATTCACTTTCTGCTCTGCATTTCTTCTGTTAATGTGATCCTGGGTTTGTTAGTTAGAAAATCTACAAAAAGCGTTCGGCAGCAAAAGCGGACGCTAAACTTTATAAATGTGGTCACTTGTCTCTCCTAAAAGAGACTGCAAAACATCCACAATTCTGATCTAGGGTTTCATTGAAATTGCTAGAAACACATGCATGTTAAATCCCTGGGTTAGGTATCAAGGCCTTGCAGGGCCTGGTTGTAAGAGGAAGCAGCATGCTGCAACAGAAACTGATCCAAAGTTACATTCCTCTTTACTCTGCAGTTTCTCTCAACCTAAGAGATGAACTGTAATTGGGATTCAAGAGCTGAAGCGTTTGTTTTAACTAAGAACTAAGAAGTTCCTGTTGGCTTTATTACATACCAATTAAAAAGCTAAATATCCTTTCAAGAAACAATGAGAGTTCATTCAAACTGTAAGAATGTAATTATACATGTATTTCAGAGGTAATTTTGTGTAAATGACTTAGCGGCTTTCCCTATCTCTCATATTCCTGCTAAATTTCAATGTGTTCTTTGAACAATCAATATTTAATTAACCAGCAATCAATCTGCTTTTCAAAATGCGAATTAAAGATGTATTTGAGATTTAATTTGATGCTGGAAAAGGGATGGACCAAATTAAAAAGTATGTAGATCTTYCAACTAATTTTTGAGGCTCTGGCTGTACTGGGTTAGTAGGACTGTTTTGCTTATCAGTGTTAGCAGCTGATGTATAGACATTGTTGACATTATTTTAACCATTGCAGCCTTTAGAAGGGTACTCTGCTGGCCTTTGAACTGTCAGCCCTAAGCATTTCAAACTGCCAGCTCCAAAGCAGGAAAATGACATCAATATCTATGTGGTATGTTTTCAAACTTTCCATAGTGTAGCAATGTTTGCAAAATATATGTATATTTATAGTTCAAGCAAAAACACATGCATAAGTGTGAAAATTTCTCATTTCTGATAAGATATTGCAAAAGCCTTTCTGCTTCTGCATTGACCTTTAGGATTTTAATTTTAACATGTTTCACTAGAAATTAAGACTGCTGTAATTGGTATTATTAAATGCTTATCCAATTAGGCTGACAGTTTGTTCATCCAAATTCAGAGATGCTAACACTTTTGTGTTAACTACATTCCACTTGTTAATTTCTTTCAGTTTGGGATTTAGAGTCAGAACCCTTTTTGGGACCCGCTCCTGATAAATGTTTGGATAATACCTAGCAGTACAATGACACAGAAATTAATTTGAATAAATGCTGTAAATGTAATTGGATGCTCACCCAGCAATTTCTAAATTGCTGAGTCTAAAAGTTTTCCAAAAATTTCAAAATGTTTGGGATCATCCTCAGACAAAATTTTCTGTGACTTCATTGCTGTAGGATCATAAGCTTGGATTTAGTCTTGTGGTTTAAAATCATAGCTGAAGTTATTTGAATGATAAACATTTGATAATTCAGGTAATAAGTGGGAAATGTTTTTCTCATTAACTGCTTCAGTGTATGCTTGCTTGCCTCTGCTAGCTGATGCAACAATTAATGTTTTATTAAAGAAGTAAACTCTCTGGAGCTGAGATACTGTTTTGTTTTGTTTCTTACACTTGATGAGAATGATTAGCAGATACATTGAACATTCTTTTCCATTATCTGTACCTGCAAAAAAAATCACAGAAATTCTTGTAGAGACGATTAATCACAAGATACGTAGAGCGATTTGGCTGAGACTTAAAGAGAGGAAGTGATTTAGAAGATAAAAGAAAGAGGTTAAAGAGTAGCAAGTAGATGAAGTCAGTAAAAGAAGTGAGTCCCACAGTGATTGAAAGTAAGAGAGAGAGAATGAGATGAAAGGATCACAAAGAGTAGCAGCTGATGCCAAATAGTCATTACAATGACAGATTAGAAATCTGTTCTGTACCTGTAAAGTGAAACAGTTGTGCTGGTTTCTGTTTGTTTTTCTTCTTCTACTACTAAAACATACACATATTTCTACTGGAAGAGGTAAGTTTTAATAGCCCATAGAGACTGAATTGTTCTCCAAATGCCACCTGCTATGACCTTGTGCGGTTGAGTTTTTTTTTTTTTAATCATTTGATTAGAAAAACTTTAATAAAAATTGTCAGACAGAAATAAGTTACCTGGAAGTTTAATGTAGTAAATTGCATATTGAATATAGGAAAGTACTTCAAGAGTGAGTTTGTTTGTTTGTTTTTAAAGAAAAAGACTCCTTAAAATATTACAAAGTACTTCCTGTCTGGATGTGTGAGATATCAATGTATGAATGAAATAGGAATGACTAGACTGGCAGCTTCTAGTGTAGGATGTTTTGGTCAGGAATAATGTAATCTAATACAGCTGTCCTATATGGGATTTATGTTGCTTAAGTAATTCTGGTTATCAAGCAGACCTCTTAGTTTTGTTGCTAATCCTTGATTATAGGATATTTAGCTTTTTAATTGGTATGTAATCCTTGATCCTTGATTTCTAGATGCTAATGAAATGGAAGATTTTTAAAAACTGAGAAGTAATAGGTGGTTACCTATGACTTGCCCCGGTTCTGAAGAGGAAAATTATTTGACATATCAAAACTATAAAATACCATTTATTTGCACATGTACCTCTTTGCAGCTGAAGGAGATAGCCTTCTCTCTTCTGTCCCCCTCCCACCCCTCCTTCCAGATTGCTGTTGGGGAGGTGTTTTTTGTGTTTCATTTCAAATACAGCATGGTTCTTTCTCTCTAATGATTTTTTTGAAGCAGGTTTTATGCTGTACTCCTCCTCCCTCCCTGCTTTCGGTGTAATGGACTCTTCAAAGGACCCAAATATAATTCCACTATCCTCAAGCCATCCCTATGGTTTTCTAGGTTCTTCAGCCTTGGGGAAATTTCTCTGACTATCCATACTTCTGTTTCTATAATGAATGTGTGCATACACCAAATCAGTGCCATGTGACTTTCCCATGTTGAATGGCCTTTTCATTGACAACTATTTAGCCAGTTTGGGCCAGTGCAAAAACGAACAGACTGCAAGAGAAAAAAAACACATTGTTTTCTGCTATTTTGTAGTATATTTTTTGGAGTAACTTCATGAAGGCTTTCCCTTCATAAACTAACACGTACTTATTTATAAATCATTCCACAAAGAAATTTCGATATCTGACTATGAAAATTTAGATTGCTAATAGGAAATCTGTTCATCCTGCTTTCTGAAAGATGTCTGTGTATATGGTTCAAGTTGTAAGATGTGATGTGCTAGCATGTATTAACCCATTTGGACTTCCCTTTGTATGGCATGTCAGTTAAAATATACTCTTACTTAAATGGACACCTTTGGTATAAAACCAAGAAAATATTATAATGGATTGTACTCTGCTGCTGTCTCTGTTTGGACACCTAAGAACTGTACAAAAGAGCCACTGAAGGAGAGAAGTTTCAAAGCAGAAAGAAGGGGGAACATATTGCACCCTTGGAGGAACCTCTTTATTCCCTTTTCATCTTCTGTGGGACTTTCACAGAATCTCCTTGAATCCTTTATGTCCTGTTCTCCCCATTTCTGCATAAATTTAGTGGAAGATATGTTTCTAATGATGACAACCTGCAATGTGCTGACCATTTGCTTTCTTTTATCTATTTCCTGGTGGAAATCGTCCAGCTGTCAGCTTAAGTAAACTTTTTAGCCATTCTCTAAGGCCTAACTCTCCTATTTTTTCAGGATGATTAGATCATAATATTACCTTCCCTCACCTGTCAGCTGTGCTATCTGGGTGTCATTTATGCTCAAAATCCTTAGGATGTCCTATATCCTGATACAGCTAAATCATTCTGTTTCTGTTGAAAATACCTAAAATAGTGCCTTTGCTGTCCCTTGCACAGACACAATGCATGTCAAAGCTCACAGCGTCTTTTGCCTTGATCCTTTTCTCTAGGCAAGACAAATGCAAATTTCTTCTGCGCTCTTCTGTATCATATCAAATATAAGGTGCTTGTAATCACTTTCAGACATTTTATAGCTGATCCTAACCCTATTTGTCATCTTTCTCTCCATATCAGTCTCCTTTTTCCATGTTACATTTTCAGAGTCATCTTCATTCTTTCTCCCAAGTAGCCCATTGTTCTTGGGAGGAACTCCGTGCAAACATCTGTAAAAATACTTCATTATTTCTTTTCAGACTGCTGCAGAGCTTATAAAARGCTTGATAAGCTGTGATGTGCTGAGACCACTATCTATTATGTTGACAAATATGATTTTCCTGCTGTTCTTGAGTTTAGATCAGGCTGCATCTACCTATTGTCTCTCATCTCACACTTAAATTGCCATCTCAGTAAGAAAAGACCTGTGAAGTTTTCTTTCTGTCATAGAAGAATACCTGCTATAGTGTGCATCTGGTTCCTGAATGGTATGGTAAATATAATAATTATGTATAATAATGAACACTGTATTGAGTTAAGCAAAGCACCTTAAAAGCAATGAGTTTGCCTTGCTGTTTAAGTAAATATTTTAATCTGGGTAAGAAGCTTGTGAGAGAGAGTCATTTAGGGAATGACAGACAGCTATGGTCACATGTAAGCGAAAGGAGTAGTGGCCTAAAGGATGCTTGATATCAAGTTCTTGCATCAAAATACAGCAGCAACGGGCAGGAAATGTATGCCAGGTCACTCACTCAATATGTTGGCTCCTGCAACATCCCATTTCAAAGACACTGAGCCACAGGTAGGTGGATGACTTCAGCTCTAACATCATATGTAGACATTTTTAAAGCAGCTGTCTGATAGCAGTGTAGCAGCGAGTTGTGATATAACATAACTGGTGATGCACTTAGAGCCTTCTGCTAGCTGGGCATTGTGAGCCCTTATTAGCTAAATCTATCACCTTGCAGCAGCTGCCTGTTGAGGCACTCATTGGAGGATTTATAACCATGCATGTTCTCTTATCTTGCAATTCAAAGTGGTGGAGGTAGCTGTCTTTTTTTTTTTTTTCTCTCCTCCAAAAAGTTGTTTTTCTCTTTAATTCTCAGGAACCGTCTGGTTCCCATGCTCTTCATATCCCCCTTCCCTTCCCCCCCCAAACAAATTTTATTATTATTATTTTTTTTTTTAATAGGGGAAAGTCCAGTGCTTTCACTGTCAAAGGTTGCATGTGTTATCTCCTTTTACTCTGAGCTCTGGGTCAAAGAACAGACACTTTCTTTCTCCCTTATCCATCTTTTTTTCAGAAGCAGTGCTTTTTAATTGAGGTTATTTCTCACCTCTATTCCTTTGAAAGAGTTCCTCATATTTAACACTCCATCTTTTACAGAGCTGTACAGAGTTAAATAAAAGACGCTTTTCTTCTTTTTCTGCTGCTTTTTAAAGTCAGTTCTAAATGTTTTTTTTCTTGTTTTTTTTTCTTTTTCTTTTGTCTGTTTTTCTTTCTTTTGCTCTATGTATTCCTTATCATGGCGTCCAACAGTGTGAAAGTCAGCATGATAACATTTCTTGAGACAATGGTTATTTCCCAAGTAGGAAGTCCAATTTCCAGCCCAGAAAGAACAAGGGGAAGCCTTTTGATTGTAGGAGCTGATATAATGAAGTTGGGTGTAAACTTGCATTTTAAGACTAGAAAAAGTGGGGGTTAGAAGATATCAAGTGCTCAAACTGGACTCCAACAGACATAAGTGAACAAGCAGTAAAGCAAAATGTAGTCATCTGTTCATAACACAGTACCATGGCAATATATGTGCTACTTCCGCGTTAGTGTWTTTCTCTGGCGGGATCCCAGGTCTTTTGTCATAAAACAGTGAGTCCCCTTTGAATTTTATTATGGACATACTCGTGCTGTACATTAGCACCAAAGACATCTCGCAAGATGTTCAGATCATTACTGGTCTGGAGAACCTTTGTGCCTGTATGCTGACTRCCAAGGGATCCGTCCTTATGGAGCTCGGTGTGGTGAGGAATGCTTTCCTAACTGCTGAGCTCCAGGATGCAGAGCACAGCAGGATTTCTGCAGCCTGTATGCATCCCCTGCCTAGCCAGAGCTGTGAGCGGGACATACCAGCTGCCTCTGGAGAGCTTTCTGACAGAGCAGGGGCTCAGCGCTGATGTCGGAATTGGACATTCCTGGGCTGAATCTTGGGTTTGATCCACCCAATGCCTGTTGCCAACATCCATTGCTTCCTAGTTGCATTTTGAAAAACATTCTACTTTTCTACATACTGTGGTGTATGGGATCCCTTAGGCTTGGGAGCAGCTCCATGTAAATATCCTGTTAATTTCTTCCTGTAARTTCGTCTTTGAGGGAATACCTATGAAAATTTGATGTCAGATATCTTAGCGAACACACATCTGTGACTTATGTTACCTACTGTTTCTATCTGTCTACTGCACTGACGTTACAGGTGCTCTGGGGCTGAGGCTGCCTCTTTGTTTTATGTATGAAGAGGGCTTAGGGTAGGGATGGTCTTGTTTGCACGAATATGTGCTTTGACATTACAGTTAATAAAACCAGCAACGACAGTCTCAATTTAACATGAAGGAGATATTTGTTGCTGCTTCCAGGAAATAGTAATAACATTCATATAATCTTGGTTTTTTTATGAGAAAAAACAGCTTTTGCATAATTTCTTAGATCATTAAACTGATAAATTCCCTCCTTTCATTTTCATACAAGAAAATGTCTAGCTAAATGTACACTGAAGAATGTTAACATTAAGTATTTTGATAAGAGTGACATGCATTAATAAAGACTGTAATTAGTCTGTCTATCCTATCAGGCCACAAGACTTCTTATAGTAGAAGGGCTTAAAAACCCTATAAAAATGGGCATTACTGCAAAGAAAAAAGGGCCAGTGCAGTTTGAATTTCCTTGATATGTTTGTCAGGAAAGCAGCAGGAGTCAAATGACATTGTTTCTATTGCAACCCAGCTAATACATGTTAGTGGTGGTTGTTATAGCAAGTCAGTCTGTTTTATATTAGCAATCCTAGCTGTTTTACTGTGATAAAAATCTAAAACATGAAAACACAAAAGGTTAAATCTTCACAAAATTCTTTAGGGATCTTTATTTCTCTCACCATAATTCAGTAAAACAAAACAAAAACCCAAATGAATTTAGTACTCTGAGGAGACTGTTCGCCCTCCCCCCGCCTTTGAATGGAGAAAAGTTTTGCAGGTACCACCTAAAATATAGTTTGAGAACTCATCTGGCAAACTGTTCCCCCCCCCCCCCCCAAGATTTCAGACCCAAACTGTTTTGAAAAGGATGGCTAATCTGGGGCAGCACATACTTTCGTACAGAATGAAGCCCCAGATGAGATGAATATGCTCATCTCTAAAAGGTACCAATACTTCTAGAAATTTTTTTGGCAATGGAACATTGCAGGTAATTCCTCTAGTTGCTGGCTGTTGTCCTGTGCATTGCTTTATCACAGGTATACCTGTGTCTTTGGTCCCACTTGCATACTTTTCTTAATAGTGTGCTCAAATTCAGTTTCATTTTCAATGCAAATAGGTCTGAAGGGGAAATTTGTATGTCATTTTTGTTTTCCATGTAAACCTACAGGGGTCTTTGAATGATGTATTGAGCTATCCCGGCTTTCCTGTAACAAGCTATGGCCCTCTTAATAACCGACTTATTACACAAATGCATCCCTTGAAGAGCTAGGGTTCTTCAAGATATGAATATAAAGATATCTCTTCCCCCCCCCCCCAAATAAAATTACCTTTAGAGGACTTTCTACTGCCAAAGAGCCAAACAGCTTGGTCAGGCACTGCTTGTAAACCCCTCTTTGGTGACAGGTGTTGAATTTGTCAGTATTTCGATCTCTAATTTGACACAACACAGATCAACTGTCCTAACTTTTCTTCTTTTCTCACAAATCAGTAAGATATATCTAACCTAGAACAGTCTGCATTAAGTTCAGCAATACTTGCAAGTCTTACCCTGCCTATGGATTATGGATGGGTGAACTGGAGCAGATAAAATGATAAAAAATCTGCAGCTGTGCAGCTTTTCTGACATTCAGACCTTCAGTTTGCTACTTTCCATTTTATTCTCTAGAAACTTTACTCTTTTTTCAGGCCAGAACAAGAAATGGAATTATTTTGTTACTCTCATAGGCAAGCAGTCCCTTCCTGAACCTTTTTTCAGTCTGCTAAGCAAACTATTTCTAAATATCTCTCTATAAAAAGACTGACTGCATTGCTGGAGCTTTGTAAGCCTCTGTCAGCATCTACCAAACAGTTAACTGTTGGTCTTCCTCAACTCCCTTGTCTCCCCAGCAACTAACTTTTGGTGGGTGAGCCAGCTGTCCACTAGGAATATCATGGGTTGTTGCACCGAGCTAGCATTTAAGGGAATTCTACCAGGTGTGTGTTGCAGAGATACCTGAGGCTTTTGATCTGCCCTGTGCACCTTTTCTCTTCCTCTGTGTCTGCCTATTTGCTGCCCTACTTCAGCCTCTTTTCCTGCCTAGATTCTTGTTCTGAGTTCTGCTGTGGTATTTGACTCTTCACATGATCTGGCCTCCTTGCAGACTATGAATTTTGCATGCAACTTCCTGTGGCTTGAACCCAGTGATGTCCCTGCTTACCTCCTTAAACTAGTCTATTTCTTGTTCTTCTTCAGGTTATTGATATATCAATATATTCTGGCGTACTGTATTACCCTTGGCTGGCTCTAATTACTAGAAGTGATTGCCCACAGCCTAGGTGGGACTCTCCAATAAGCATTTTTCCTTAAACTTAAGCAAGAACTAGTTGTCAGCTGTTAGTGCATAAAAACTAGAGAAAACAAAATGCGTGTAGGAGAACATCTGTTCCAAGAAAGCCACTTTAAACAATCATACAGCGCAGTAGGAGGAACATCTGTTCCTTGCGCAGTAGACTCTAGTAATACCTGTGAAAAGAGAATATAGAAGGAGATATCAAACAAGGCTTTGCTGTAGGTCAGGTGCCAGTCAAAGCACTTCTGGGTGACACATCTGTAGTGCTATCTCTTTGCTAGAGTGTATGGGGTGGGGGGGAAGTGCCTGTAAGATGATAGCAGAATATCCTATGAGCAGTTCAGTAGAAGAGATGGTTTTCTGCTTTTTTTTTTTTTTTTTGAGTGAAGGACAAGAAAAAACACTTATCAGTCTTTGGGGGAAATATGAAAAACTAAAAATGGCACACATAGCAGTGTATGCTTTTTCCAGTAAAGACTGGAATGCCTGCACAGCTGCATACATTTCCTCTTCAGTAAGACTTAAGTGATTTCTGAAGCATTACTGTATACAACTAAGTTCGTATTAGGGAAAGGAGTTGTCTTTCTTCCTGCATACCTCTGTCATTTAACAATTAATCTTGTGCCATGCAAATCTGAGAAATAGGTTGTGTGCTGGAAAATGTTTTGTAACAGTAGCAACATTCCCTGAAAAGTGTTTATTTTATTTTTGCAATGAATTTGCCCTTATTGCATGTAACTTAACACTGAGTGAGGTTGCAAGCAGCATTTAAATTTGGATGAATGCATCAGAGATGATACCCATGAACACATATTCAAATAAAAACCAAAATGCACAAAATTCTCTTTCACCTAGGTAGACTAACGGTAATGATAATAGTGTACCTATTATGTAAGCATTTTGCATTTTCCTCCTTGTCCATTCAGATTATGTCAGCTTAAACAGCATGCCTATGTTGTCATATGGGACTTCTGCTCCACTTAGGCATAGTGGTAAGAGACAGGGTTGGAAAAAAGAGAAAGGACCTCTTTTGTTTCTAGAGGTAGACCAAATTAAGTAAGGGAGAAGCTCTGTCCCTAAATCTTCGACGTACCTCCTGATTTCTGTTGTCCAAGGTATTATTTGTGAACAGGGCTGGATGGTAGTTGCCCAGGCAGAAGCCTGGCCTTCTGTGCACTTCAACTATAATCTTAATATTGTAGGCTTTTTCTGCAATAAATTTGTGAGTCTACACAACTATCTCAGGTTACCAAACGCACTGCTTATATTTATTCAACTTCATAAATGTTCAAGAAGAAGCCCTTATAAAGCAAAACAGAACAGCATGATCAAAACTGCTCGTTTGTTCATTTCTGAATCCCTGTATAGATTTCCTCATCAGCTGGAAAATACCATATAAGGTGGTGGACAGGACTCTTATTCACTTGGAATGCTGACTCAAATCATCTTTGCCATCTGTGTGCTATTAAAAAGTTCTTGAATTTCTTACTGAACCTCAAATTCAAGTCACTCCAATATACACAACTGACAAATCAGCACTTTTAGTTTGTTACTTATGCACTAAGACGGGGCCATTACTCAATAAAACTTCACTRCTTCATTCAGTAATATTTAATCCCTTGAGAGTACCTCTCCTGTAAAAGTGACAAGCACATCAGTCAACGTTTCTGATTTTGTTGCCTTATCTCAGGGATGTACCAGGACAGGTTGTCTCCAGGTAAGTCTCTATTGCCTATATCCCATACTGAGAAGCCCAAACACAAAGCTGAGCAAGATCCAAGATCAGGTTAGATCAACGTGTACAAGTATCTGAAGGGAGGGTGTCGAGAGGATGGGACCAGACTCTTCAGTGGTGCCGAGCGACAGGACGCGAGGCAACGGGCACAAACTGAAACGCAGGCAGTTCCATCTGAACATGAGGAAAAACTTTTTCACTGTGAGGGTGACAGAGCACTGGCACAGGTTGCCCMGAGAGGTTGTGGAGTCTCCTTCTCTGGAGATATTCAAAACACGCCTGGATGCAATCCTGTGCAAAGTGCTCTAGGTGACCCTGCTTGAGCAGGGGGGTTGGACTAGATGATCTCCAGAGCGATGATCTCAACCTCAGCGATTCTGTGATTCTGTGATCGGGCAAAGAAGGTAGGGAGTCAGCAGAGCCAAAGACAGTAAAGGCTTTGGAACCACTGGAGTCAAAATTCTGAATCTTTACCCCCAAAACCTCATTTTGAATCTGAATTTGATTCTGAATCTTTACCCTCATAATAGCCGTTTTAAACTCAGGTGAAATAGACCATTGACTCTTTATTATGTCAGACCATTTAAATTAATGAAAATATACCCACCCATGTCATTAGCTGTGCATTCAAATCAGCTCTCGTACAGACAAGCTATCTACTTCTCTCCCCACGATCAGATTCCTAAAACCAGCTACTTCCGGTGAAACATCTGGTTTATTTTTTAGGCCCTAGTTTCTCCACAGGCTATTTTAATTTACCCAGCTATCAAATCAGCAATATGGACAAGACAAACATGGATTCTGCATGAAAATTGCACCTAGCCACACACTTTTAAAAGGAGGAATAGTAAGGAGGAAGACCGGTTAGTGGAGAAGGAATCTCTAAGGATTAAAAACAAAAACAACCTCCCCTCCCCTTCCCCCCCACCCCTCAAAATCTAAACAATTTTAGAGGCCTTGTATGGTGTGAAACATAAGACATGAAAAGTAATAGGAGTCAGAAGGGAAAGGTACTACTGCTGAAAGGTGGCAAACAGCATATCTTTCTGATATTTTAGTTAATGAGAGGTTGGAATGAGCTACCTATGGGCACTGAGGAAATCTCTTTTAAAAATAGGTTAGGCAAACATCTGTTAAGGATTATCTGGGCACACTTAATTTTGTCTCAGTGTAGTGAGATGGAATAGACAATCTTATGTAATTCTTCATTTCCCAGCTCTGTAATCTTGTGACTTATTAACTATATAGTATTTATAACCTTGATTGCCTGTCTCCTGCAAGATGTCAATACGCTTTCCTCATAAAGAAAGCTTGTTTAGGTGTGGGGTTTTTTTTCATTTTAAAGTCTTTATTTTATTGACACGTGTTTTGAGAAATATCATTTATCCTGAAGAAATGAATTCTCATTGCTTTAAACAGTGTCTCTCATCTCAGCATATTTTACCCCACATTATGCTCTCCACTGAGATGTGTCAGGCTGCAGGATAATAATAGGTCTGTAGTAGGTTTGAAATGCTGTATATCCAAAACCAGAGTGCTTGGACTACCATAGGCACCAAAGGAAATCCGCTTATAAACTCAGTGAGAATGGACATAAAAGAGGACATCAGACTGACTTTCACTTACATATACATCATAGCTGACTCTTCCAGGTATAGAATTTTTTTTATCCAAAGTGAGCAATGAATAAGTAGATCCTGACAGCAGTTCCAAACAACATATACTGTTGAATGAACTTGGTTGATAATGTTGGCCCAGAGAAATGGTAGCAGTGGTCTACAGGTAGGCTCGCATCTGAGGAGAGCTGCTGAGGTTTCTGTTTTCTGCCCTCAAAACAACTGTGCTTCTAGCGTGGATGGTGAATTCCTTGTTACCCCAACTTCCAGTAGTCACACTGGCAGACTTTAGAATTAAAGAAGGTCTGGATTTCAAATAAGCACAATGTTGTCGATTATGATGTTGTCTGATAAACCTAGGAGGTAAGCACTGGGCAGATTTCCTTTCCTGTTAGGAAGCAGCTACCTTCAGCTTTATTTCTGTTGATGAGCAAAAAGCTATTTTATCCCATGTAAGTATCATGCAGTGAGTGTTCAACAATTTCTCTTTGTTACTGCTTTTCTATTTTGTAAATGGGTCTGCTGTTGGTTGCTGTTGCACAAAATGTTTTAGCAGCAACTGTCTCCATACAAGCAATGAAACTCTCTTTTTTTTTAAGTAAAGCTGTCTTTGAGAAGCCCAGAAGGTTATTTCTTTAAATTACAATCATATTGGAGAAGGTTTAATGCAGTAGCTCCATTGTAATCAGAAGTGTTTTTTTTTCTTCTGTGAATTAGAAGACATGAAAAATTGAAAGTAAAACAAACAAACAGCTATGACTTCTTTTTCAGTTAAACTTTTTAAGGCTGGAAATAATAAAAAGCRTAATTAATTAGTTTTTTTTTTTCCTGAAGTACTTTGTTTCAATTCAAACTGGATGTAATTTCATATTTAAAAGACCCAAAGAACTCCAATAGTAAGCAAGTGAATGCTTCTGAGTAAATATTGGAGTCCAATCTGAGTTGGTATAAAGCTAAGCAAACCTACTGAATTTAATAAAAGCAAGGGCATTTCTGAAATATCAACAAGAAGTAAAAATATGTGGTAAAGGTTTCTTGCCTCAAGGGATAGGTACTTGATATGCTTGGTTTATACGAGTACGGATTTCAGGTTTTAACTAGAGATTTGTACTAATCATACTAAATTACTCTGTAAAGCATGAGAAGTGAAAGCATTATATGAGCCAAATAGGGCAATCTCTCAAGAGATAATAGCATTAAGTCTCTTATTTAGTGTATGTTTTTTTTTTTCTTTAATTCAGTCTTTTACAAAACTATCACAAAAAAGATTTAGAAACCTCAAAGAGCTGCTAAAGATGCTATGCTGTAAGAAAGTGTCTAAAATTCACATGAGAAAGTCTGCTGCTCACAAAGGTTTTGCAACTTCAAAAGCAGCAGGAAAAAACTGGCATACATAAAACTTGCATTTTGGCCCCTAGCTGTTACGTCTGTGCATTACTCATCATTGGTGTGATTCAGAACTCAATTAACTGTACTTCAAAGCTCATTTCTAAGATGATGTTTAGTAAACAGGACCCATAAATTGTGACATTCAGGGAATTTTAAAATTATGTGTATATAAAGTGCTTTCAGGAAAACAGTGGACTTCTTGGTCGCTCTCTGAGTCTATTCTAAAATGTTCAGATTGCAGTAATATATAGTAAGTTATACTAGCACAAACTGTGTACTCAATAGTTTGAGCACTTCAGATAATTTTAGGGGTGCAAAAATTGAAGCATGCCATAGTTAGAGTAAGTGCTATTCCAACAAGAGGTAATGGAGGGACAAAAACGCAGCCTGGCTGCCAGAATTCTCCTCTGATCGCACCACCACTTTACAGTATTTTTTATTAAGTTCTCTGTCCTGTTCTTCAAACATGCTCTGTTTGCTTAAAGCAGTGTGAGTTGAATATCAGTATGAAAAATATAGACTTTTGGACACATCTATCTTATAACACACCCTCAAGATATTATCATAAGTAAAACTGAGGAACTTATAACTCAGTTTTAGGCAGTAGAGCATACTGAAATGTGTAACCTTGGTGCTGCTTTTTTTAACTAAAATGGAAATCAAATCGGTTTAAAAACAAATACAATTGGAATTAAGAAACACATTTTCTTTGTTCTAAATTTATGGAAGTCAATTACCTTAGTCTTAATACAATTTGGAAGGGCATCTGAATGAATCACTGGTAAGGTAAGTGCTTTGGGAGTGTTCCAGGTGCCAATTGCAGCCAGCAAAGGATGATATAACTTGTTTTCAGAAAAGAACGACTCAGAGGAGCTCTGTACATCTGCAACACAATACCTTGTGCAGGGTGGCTAATACAAGGACAGCATCTGTTTCTAATAACAGAATAAAAATAACCACAGAATAAATAGATAAATAAATAATAAATAATAAATTTATAAATAAATGGATAAATAAATAAAAAGAGCCACAAAATTTCCACTTGTGTGCAGGGATGTAGGACTATAGATAAACTTGTCAGAAATGAAGAACCAAATAGTCAGTTGTTACCTTTCATGAATCGTAGAATAAGTCAATATTCCACAATATTCCACAACATTTCTTTGGAGGTACCCAATTCATCTTATCTTGAAACAAACAAGCAAACAAACCCACATTGGATTGTGATATTGATAGTGCAAGGGACTAAATGGAGACTTGCAAGGTCTTTTTCAAAGCCTCTTTAAATTCAGGGTGGTAAGCTTTGTCATCATAGATGTTACAGAAACTTGTCACACTTAAAGATTCTTGTTATGTAGTGCACGGGTTCATCTAATGCAATCTGGCAATCAAACCAATGAAAGTGTGCGTGCATCTTCACTGTTCAATACCTTTCTCATTCAGCCTTGAAGCTTTGATATGTCAAGTTTAAGCGGTAGAATGATATTCAGATGATGTTTACTGGAACGAATGAATTTCATAATACATCAGTGATACAGCAATGGTCTTTCCTTTACAAAGTCATTCATGTCACAGGTGAATGTCCTGAAACTAGACTTATTACGGGAGTATCTAATTGCATTACTAAATGTCACATAATTCTTTTCAGGTTAATTCATGTTTTCTGTAGAGTGTATGAAGTGTCCAAGCATGATGATCCCACTTATTTCTTGTGTCCACAGCATATGACAAGGAGATTGATATTATTAACTAGCCTAGTGTGATAGCATGCCTTTCACAGCTGCTTCACTTGAGATCACTTTACTCCCTGTTATGCACAGTCTTCGGGTTTTATTCTTCCCTATTTTCATCCCATTTATTTTTTGGATTATGAGGGAGTAGAATGAATTGAGCTTCGCACTGAGTTGTTGTTTTGAAACAAGGAGTCTGACCAAGCCTGCCTCAGTGGCCGCATTCCAGCTAATCTATTCTGTTTTGTTATTTTATGCAAAACAAAATAACTGATCCGAGGTCGTCTTAAAAATGAATTTCCTCAAAACACTGAACCAACCACTGAATCAGTCAGTGCAAGTCAATGCTACTTAAAAATGGTGAATAAATACAAAGTGTCATAAGCCTTATCCAAATATTCAAATAATTTACACTGTTTCCCACTATATCTCCTCAGTTTTTTTCATATGGATAAACCTCTGGAACACTTTGTTTCAGAGTAACTAGTGTATATTAGTGGTGTGAGACATACATATCCAACTTCCACCCTCTAAATTGAGGGCTTATAACATATACAGACCTAGCTAGACAATCATGAACTTGGAGAGGTTTTTTTGTTTCATTTTTAGTAACTATCATTTTAAAAAAACTTTTAACACTTACCTAAGCAATGAAAGCATCTCCCTCACAATTATTTCCATTCTTATTCTTCACAGTTAGATGATGAAGGTGGCCTGTACTGTTTAACTGTGTAGCTCAGTTTGTCATGAGCGCAAGGTCTCTGTTCTGAAGAAAGTGAAAGAACAAAGTTGCACCTTAATGTGTTGCTTCTGAAAAACAGGGATACCATGGAGCAAAAAGTTATATTCCCTATGGTGAACAGGAAGCAGAAAATATTAGCTTGAGATAGGAGACAAAAGGAATGCCATGCCTGGTTATCTTTGCTGGCTCGTGCAATGAGGGCAGAAACACGTAGCTGGCCTTGTGCTTTGTCTTTTATTTTGCTGGCTTATGCTCAAGGGATTAGTGACTCTACTTTTCAACAAAGCTAAATGCAAAGCTTGCTCAGGGATGCCAAAGAGCAAGATTTTTGTTCTCTCTTCAGTCTTAAATTCTAATACTACGTGTAGCATAACAAATCCGGCCAGCTATAAGAACTTCAGTGTGCAGAACTATTGAAAAGTCTGTCTTTGTACATAATTATCTTCAAATGATTTGCACAGCATGTGACTAGTTACAATCAGATTCTGTGCTATGCACAAGAGGAAGGAACATAAGAAGCCCTTCTCTTTGTAAGAAGTATGGCAGCAACTGTGCTCGGAGGTCAAGGACTGTGTAGTAGGGTACAGGATATCTTAAAGACAATGGCTGATGGCATGAAATGTAGTTTGTACTGTTTTTCTAAACTGTGGAGTTGGCTGAGAGAAGAAATAAATGGGTCATTATAACATTTGACTGTACTCCCATTTTTTACTGGGAATATAAAGAAGATTCATGAAGATGATATAAAGAAGGCCAGAAAATACTACTGTGAACAGGTAGTATGATTCCCTGCAAAATAGAAGTAATGAGTTTTCATCAAGTGGTCTTGTAACAATCCTTTCATGCTCTACTGTAGCAAGAGATTAACTTTGAGGGAAAAATGCCTCATTTTGATTTGACTTGTCATCTGTGATGCACAATGCAGTTCTGTGTAGAGATGTTTGAGATGGTTCTGAAGGAATTCAGAGAGGAGCTGACAATTCCCACTGTTTTTCAGTGACAGTTAAAAAGCAAAGTTCTTTGGTCCTCTCCAAAGCCCTGGTTAATCACTGGAGAATGTGAGCACAGCTGAAAATGCTGATAACAACAGTAGCAATGTTAATAATCTCCCAAATAAGAGTGAGATTGCTGTTCATTATCAGAATTCTCGATAGTTTCACCACTGATGTGACAAACAACAATGACATGAAGGCATATCTTTGTTTCTTAGGAATATAAAGTTGCATAAACGGAGAACTATTCTTTTCACATCAGTGAATGATGTACATCATTAGTGCTGCTATATTCTAAGTAAAAGCATAATTGAAACAGATAATATAAATTGCAATTTTCTTGACTAAGGAAACCCTTTAATAAGAAAGATACTAAGATAAATGGAGAGGTCTAAGTGTTTTGTGTGCCATTAAAACAGTCTTAATAATTAAGAACAGCAACGTTAACAGATTAGGCACAAACTCAGGCTTTCTGGGCTTTTCAAATAAATTCTTGTAATAACTGCTTTACCTAATGGATAACAGTGTGACGGGGTGTTTAAGAAAGCAACTTAAAATGCGTCATTAATTGAAGTATGTGTTTATATCTAGAGGAGGATCCACATTGTTTTAGGTAATGTGCAGGCATAAATTGGCTTTGGCTGTGCCCTGGAAGACTTATCTATGGAGCCTATCCTTGTTTTTGTGCCGCAATACTTAGGCATTACAGAACAAACGAACTGTAAGCTTGGCTTGATGGAATAAAGGGGAGGAAAAAGAGAAACTCACGTGTTCATGTAGTCATGACAGTGCGAGGACAGCTCTTAATAACATAGGAAAAGCTTTCAAACAGTCACAGGATCATATAACGATGCAGGTCAGGAGGTCTATAGTCCAGCCTGCCGCTCAAGCAGCATCAACCCTGAGGTCGGACCAGGAGGATACATTTGTGCAGTATGTTGTATTCTTGGAGTTGGTGCATTCGCAGTAGGGAACTCTGGTGTCCAGATTGTTTTTGCTTTGTGTGTCTGTCAAGTAAAGGAAAGAATAAATTTGGCCCATCAAAAATGAAAGTTCATTTGACTTCTATGTCTGTGAGAATGAGGTGCCAAATGAGAAGGACGGAAACGTGGGTATGGGAGAGAAAGAACTGAAGGCAGGTAAAGTCTCAAAAACACAAGGAGAGAAAATAGTGCTAAGAGCATAAATTGGGTACCAAACAATAGTCACATACCAGAACACACAGTAAATAAAATTACTAAAGCAACAAATGGAGCAGAGGGTACATGTTAGTCTGTCGCTGGTTCTGTCACTGCGCCTGCGCACAAGAACCTCAGCACTATGTTTGGCTGCATCCACAGGGCATTGCAGCTCCATCTGCCTTGTTAGAGTCCCACTGTTCTTGCTAGCTCCTCTTCTTCAACATCAAACAGGTTGGCCCTGCCTGTGGGCAGTGAGTCATCTAAGCCTTTCATTCATTTCACTGTGAAGTTCTAAAGCAGGGAAACCACAGCTACCAGCTGGCATACTTTATCAGGGGCCATTAGCTATAAACAAACACGTCTACTTTCATGGCTTCTAAATTTAGTTTCTAACAATTATTCCTTCTGCATGTCATTTCAGGATTGCAGACTGGCTGCAGCCAGGGAATTTGGACTGTAGATTTTCTGGATCTAGGAGTCTATTTCCGAAGTATTTCACGTGCTTTTGATGTTTTGTAAATTGCAATAATAGTATGTACAGAATGGGAAGTGAGAACTCTCCAACTGGCAGAATGCACAGCCAATAGATGTGTGTCCTAGTTGTTCTGAGATGTCATTGCTCCTTCATCCTAAATAGTTTGAAATGTCAACACTGCCAATTTCCCATGTATTTTCTGTGATTCTGAGTGCGCAGGAGCAGTCAGGTACAAATRAAAATGCATAAAAGACAAGCCAGGGATAGCCACCACATATTCCTATGCTTATTAACTGAATTTTCTTGAGGTATGCAATTTAGCTGGTCACTTCTGGTATGTGAGAGCAGAACTGGTGCAATGTCCAAATCTCAGGGTGTTCTGCACTGTCTTGCTACTTCAGCCTAATAATTGCAAGGAGAAAAATCTCTTTATTTCTTGGCAATTTAAGTTCTGAGCTATTATTAGACCCTTACAGGAGTCAGCCTATTTACTATTGTATGTTGCAAATTTTCTAGTACACCCTTGAGTAGTGGACTTGTCCTGCTTGGGTCAGTCCAAAGAAAAGAGTTCCCTACTGCCTGTCAGATCACTCTAAGATGGCTTTATATTTACAGTAGGTTATCTACAAACTTTTTTTTTTCTGTTTTAATCTAAGTCAAAAAGTGAGGGTATCATTTTGGAGGTATCTGTTACTTGAAAGCGAGTGCCACAACATGAACTAGAAAAGTATACAGAATTTAATAAACGAAGCTGGCTTTACTGGCATGGCATTCACTCAGTGTCTTGTGCTCGCTTTGTAGTGCACATTGGTGCTCTAACAGATAACAGTTTAAAGCTAGCTCACAAATGTCTATATAAGCTGCAGTCAGTGCTGACCGCAGTGTAAACATGCCCTGAAATGCTTTTAAAACCCTGTAAATACTTAAATTACAAGCTGTCTTGCAGTAAATCTATACATTTTTCTGTATGTTGGATTCCATAAGGGCCAGTAAACCAATATGTTCATCTCGTTTATGTCTAAAGGTTTAGATCTTGAGTTCAGCTGCAGTTATTACTATGGTGCCTATATGTCTGTTGCTGTGTTACATTTCATGACCTTATTACCCAATAGGTTTCTTCTATGTGGGGTTTTTTTTTTTTGAATAGCACATATCAGGAGCTGCAATAGAATTTAATGTGTGGGATTTTATTTGTCTATCTTTTTCTTGAACAATGCACAATGTTTTTTTTTTTTTTAATTAAAAAAAAAAGTCAGCTCTTCAGTGGACCCATTTATCTTTCATTTCATCACTTGCATTCTCCAGTAGTATCTGGCAGGATCCCTGGGTGAAAGCATGAAATGTAATTTTATTGTAGTAGCAGATGTTCTCTACCAAGAACTTTCAGTTTTACTTTGCTGGTTTCAGTGATTCTCAGCTGGAATCTTTGATATGTTAYTGCCACTCTGTACTGCTAATAGAGCACTAAGGTGCCTTATATAAATTAAAGGTTCCCAGTGGATAACTGCCCTTGAATAGGTGAATTTCTACATTTTATACAGCAGGCAAGGATGATGCAACATCCCAGGCCAAGTCATCTCCTCATTTTGAGGATAAGCCAAGGAGTGGCTAGGATGGGGTACTACTAGGACTGTCGGGTGAATGAGCAGCACCTAAGAAACATGTTAAATTCCAAGAGCTGTTGATCTAATAAAGCTGGAGATCAGTGCCCCTGAATCAAGGAGCCTGGAGGGGCTTTCTGCTCAAAGGCTTAGGCTCTCAACCTGGATTATATCCAGAAACATTGCAGGTGGGTTTTAGGACTGTATAAAGGATTGCATTAGAACCATGATCTGCTAACATCATGAATGATTGGGCATATCTGCATTTGCCAGCTTCTGCATATTTCTATAAATATTCACATATACAGCTAGATGTTGTTTACACTGTCCCCAAACTTGATGGATGTGAGCCAGTGCCAGTCCAGATGCTCTACAGTTCCATTTGCAGGTTAATAATCCAGACATACTTGCTCAAGCACAGCACTGTGCTCATTCAGCTACATGGCTCCCAGATCTGAGCTGGAACATTTAGCTTGAAGCATGAGTGGAGGAGCTTGAAACTCTTTACACCTGTTGTACAGAGATGCTGTTACAGAAGAGGAAGAGGGAGAGACAGTAGCATCACTCAAGGCACATTACTAAGATGACAGATGGGTCCACTGAATTTTCTCTGTGGTCAGTGGAAAAAGAAAGAGGGAGATGGACTTCTCCAGGGCATGACCTTGAAACTGTCTGTAGGGCTGTGTGGGTGAATATTATAGTGTTTCCTACAAGTCTGACAAGCAAACCAGTAGACTCCACTGTGCCCCCTTTCTTGCTTGTGCACCTGGCACCCTTCCTTTGAAAAGCAGGGTGTGTGCAAGAAACTCCCTGCTGTCTCTGCAATGGGTGCACCTAGACCTAGGTGTGAGGGATACTTCCAGAGTCTGCAGGCTAGATTCAACTGAACAAACTCAGGCTTTAAGTCTGGAGGCAGATCGGAATTTTTCATCAGAGCTAAGATCAAGTCAGGTAGAACAGGGGCATAAATTGAAGTCCTTTCCAGGTCAGTGCCTTTTTCAGTGGACTGGAGAGAGGGGAAGTGAATCTGTCTGTTCCTCAGTCTCTAGGTATGACTACATACTATTTTGTAGGTAAATGCAAGCTTAGTTTGTTCTTACTAAATGCCAGCTGTATGATAGCTCTGACCCAGGAGTCATGCATCCGTGGTAAAGGCAGTGCTGAGCTTAGACTAAACAGACTCGCTGTAAAATGGAACAGATTAATGTTGAGCTGAGATCCAAAGCGAAGAAAGTTCATTGAAGATATCTGTCAAGTCATACAGGAACAAGGCCATGTCTACTGGGAAAACAGGAAGAGCACTCTCTCCTCTTGCAGTAAAATACTGCTTTTACATTCTGTAAATGACTGGATGCTATGGCTCTCCCAAAACCCAAGTTCAAAAGCTGCCAACTTGGGTTGTAAACTGCTATTGCGCCCCAGTGTGATGTGGAAATATTCAAAAGGTTCTTTGCTGCAGTTGCTCTTGTAAGGAATAAAAACGCACTTCGAATTCTTGAATGTTCCTGCAAAGTTGAACTGTCACCTTCCAGACACTTCCAGCAGTTATCTGAGCATTGCAAGCAGCTGGAGACTAAGGACACATAAGGTTAGTTTTAAATTATTTAACAATTAGGTCCTACAAAGGTAGCATACCTAATTGGTTTACCAAAGTCACCTTTAGCAGGAATAAGCTGAATTTGTGCTGTAGGGCAATACTGGAAATTAGTAGTGTCTGTGCTACAGGGTAAGTTCAGAATGTATTAGTTACACAGAATCTTGGTGGTGAGGTGGTCGCAAACAAAGGATTTCCTGAGTTAAATCTGATGTAAAGAACTAAATGATGCCCTTGATTTGTCTATGGGCATCTGATCAACTTCTCAGCTATTTCAGTTCATATTTCTTTTAGAAAATTATGCAAATCCAAGAAGTGAGGGTTTCAATGGGACCTTTATTTTTAGCTTTTCATTTGAATATGCAAAACTACAGTGCTTATCTTATTATCATTCCCTCTCCTCATATTAGTAAATTATCAAACACTCCACACTTTATGTAAGACTATTAAAAACAACAGTGAATTTTGGATTTTTTTAACTACAGGTATTGAAATACAAGTTTTAAGGTCCAAATAAAATAATTATAAATAAGTTTCTGAGTATTTATCAGAAGTACCAAAACCTTGTGTTAAGAGATATAGCTAAGATCTTTGCATACAAAAGCACTTAAAGTCACTCTTTGGTGTAACAGTGAACATTTTATTTTTTCAGTATCTCAGTTAACTGGAAAAATATACTGAAGAAATAGTGCATTGGAAGTAACAAGGATAAGTTAAGAGAAAGATAGTCCACAGAAAATTTCAAATGCTGGATTTTGGAATTCTAAGCTTTAAGTATATATTTCTAATTTATATTTAACAAACAGAATGAAAAACAACACATGACTTAACGAAATTAAGAGATGGTAAAAAAGAGAAACTGAGGTGGTACTGTTGCATAGAAGTTGGCTAGCGAGACCGCAGATTAAAGTTGCCAAAAAGTAGCTGTGAATATTTCAAATTTATTGTCTTGTTTATCAAGCTGATCAGATAGTTCTTTGTGAGAAAAAATGTTTGAGTAACTAGATCCTTATGATGGAAAATTGTGGTATAGTCTTGGAGTAGGTAAGCAAGATGTCAAGAAACCAGATTCAAGTATTCTCTCTGTCAGAGGCAGTCTGAAGCCACATCTGTTTCCTTCTGATAGAATGATCTGGGCTGTAAGAGGTCTGCTAGTTAAGTTTTTCAAAAGAGCTCTGTTCTGTGCTGCAGAACTGTGGTCCCATGACTAACTGGTGCAGACCAGCCTGTATCCATACTGTCTGTGGAGTGTGGAGCCAGAATGAGTTATCCAATGTTCCACACCCAAGCAAAAGAAGAGTGTGTGATGTGATCTGTAGTGAAACCTGGGAACAAACTAATGTATGTACAGTGTGAACAATTAGGAGACTGGAACCTGGATGAAACAGTAAGTGGCATGGTCTGATAGTATACACACCCCTGCCAAGTCTGTTTTGTTGATACTTTTCTGTTCTGTGCCAGTATACAGCGAGTTTGGAAGGTAGACAGAAGGCTGGCCCAGCTCCCACCTATGAAGTCATTCTCTATGTTTTGATGATTAAGTATTTTGTATAAATCAGAATGTCACCAAAAAGAGGGAGTCTCTCATTCAGATACCCTAAAGTGGCAGATAAGATTCCTGTCTTGAAGTGCTGGACCTCTTGTTCAAATCTAATTAATTAATCAAATAAGCTTGCATGCTTGTCTCTCACCTTTAGAGACCTCAGGATACTTCCGATGAATTTTCTAAACTCTGCTGAGTGCTCTGAGTCTTTCAGAGGAGGACATCACCACTTCTTTCCAAAGTCTTCTCATTTACTTCTTCAGCAATGGTATCAAGCATGCCCAGCCGGGCTCAGCTTGTAGCAGACTTCCTTTATGAAATTTGCCACTAGTAGCTAATAGTCATTTTGAGAAATGAAGTATTTTTTTGTTGTTGTTCTCAACAGTAAGAACCAGAACGTTCAAGTGCAATTAAAACATTAAAAACTGCATGTTCATGTCTATCTTAATTAAAGCCCTACCATCCAGGGCAGGGTAAACAGCTTGCTTGAACACCTGGGGGTGTATTTGTGTCAGTTAGGTTGTCATTAAGAGTGCCTCAGGATTTGCCTCCTCTCTTGGAATGGATAATTTCATTATATTTGAATTCCCTTAGCACTTTGCTAGCCACTCCCCTCATGAGTCTTCACAGTATCTTGACAGACTTCTGAAGTATTAATGAGGACTAAGTAAAATTATTTGGGCTCATTTTCTTCTGTTCTTCCTTATATTTCCCTTTCTTGTCAAATTTAAATTAAAAAGAATGTATTGATGCAGTAAGCATCCCAGAAGCCTGGTCAGTATAAAATATTGAGAGCAATTTCACGTCTGTCATAACCATTTAATATTTGCCAGTTATGGAAATGAGAGGGAACGTCACATGTCATGCTTAAGGTAAATGAATAATAATCTGAGGGAATGGTTTATCAAACCACTCGGTGATCCAGTGATTGAATCATTTTCTGGATTTGATGAATGCATAATGTGATCTAAGACAATGAAACCTAAATCTGTGTTGTTCCTTACTCTAATTTCTGTTGCAGGCTAGCTTAGAGTTTGGAATTTGACTGTAAATCTGCCATCCATAAGGTTTTAAAAATGCTTTAATGACTGTAGAAAAAGTGGCTTGGATAGTGTATGCAAGTTCTGTAAAGTGTTCATAGTTTTTGTTCCAGAATTGTGGGTTAATAACTTTAAAGTAGACTCTCTATTAATAAGAACTTATGCTCTGAGCTTTAATAAACTTTGCTTCCTATCAACTGACATTGAAAAAGTAAGTTTTATAAAAACAAAACGTATGGAAACGTATTCCACATCATCATCAGGCCTTTCTGGGATTAACCTAGGCCAGCTGTCACTTTTAAATAGTAGTTGTTGAGGTCTAGGGGTAAGGTGGAGGGTGAGTAATGCTTCCTTTTGATCGCTTAATCTGTGTTGAGAGTCCCATATATGTCTGCAAGAATAATAAATCTTATAATTTACTTATCATAAGGTACTGTTTATTTGAGTGTATGGTGATGGTAGATTCATTCCTTTTCTTCCCTGCGGAGCCAGAATCAAACCAATAGCAGGGCTTCCTCCTCCATGATCTCTTTCCTCTCTGCTTTTACTATATATTTTTTGAATAAGATAAATTCAGATGAGAAATACTCAGATTGCTTGTAACTGTTGAAAGCCCCCAGTGGCTGCCGGTCGTGTATTATTCTTGCTGGTATTACTGCTTATGCTTACTGAGACTTATTTTCTGCCTCCAAGAGTTAAATTAATTTAACCTGCTGTGACTGAAAAAAGAGCTCCAAGACACTACATTTATTCCATGCATACCTATATTACCAACAACGGGTAAGCTTTTTAGGTGTCTGCATGCCACTTACAGTATTATTCAGCTACACGGCACAAAGCTCCTGAAGTGCATGGGAGGGTGGAAGCGTCTCTTCTCACATAATTTGGGATGCTGGAGCTTTGACATCAAACTAAAGATAACTATGATTCTTTATTAGATTAAAGATGATAAAAAGATAATTATAATATGCCTTTTTCTATGCAGGAAAAATTGTCGCTATGTTTACAATAGAATTTTGGCATCTTCATGCAGTGTGAAGTCAGAAAGTTCATAACTTCAGTCATTAGTTAGCATCTGTAATGAGCAAAGCTTCACTAGACTTCTGTTGGCTATCTGCAGTGACTACACCTTCTACAAAATCAGTTTCTTCCATTCATCTGAATTCTTCTTTGCTATCTTGTTATATCCAGATTTCACAGACAGTTCACTGTGTGCCCAGGCAGTGATACCAAGATGATTATGCTAGCTTAAGTACATTTTTCTAGGGTCTTGCCATATTTAGTTTTTTATTACTCTAATGATTTCTCTAACTTCTTGAATGATAAAACTCTGTGATTAAGGTATCTATGCAGCTGTAGACTGACAAGCCTACATAAATATCAGTGTCAGAGATCTTGCTCCTCTTCCTGTGTCACATTCTATTTCAAATCTTTCATGTCTACTTTTTTTTTTTCCCCGAGTCCTTGAATGACTGTTTTCCTATAATTTTGCTTTATTTGGTAACTTATGTCCTGCCTAGCTAAAAGCAGCATATGTATTCTGGTTTGGGCCTAGTTCAATTTAGAAATAATAAATTATAGGCCTACAGCTCTTCTGGGGAAAAAAGGGCAGGAGGAATTTCCTGGAGCTTTTACTCGGGAAAAGAAAGACAGGCTGTAGCTGCGTTTTCTATCTTATCTTACTTACTGACCAGGCAGTTAGCTGTCCTCCTCTACAAAAGACATGAAAGTATTTTCCTTTATTACAAGTCCATAAAGTAGAGAAATGCCAACTTCATTTGTATTACAGATACCTGTCAGTAACAAGGATGGTTCTTGAAATACCTGTGGAAACATAAGCAGTATTTTCTACATGCCAGAACAATAAGGGCATTAACCACAAGATACCACTATTTGTCAAATTAATTGTAAATGATGAAACCTTGAAATGTAATTCAATCTGCCCTTTGTTATATTCAAGTAAGATCTCTTCTTACTTGTTTCCTTTCTAAGCAAAAAGGTTCAGACTTAAATTTATTTTCATGACATCTTTTTTTTTTCATGTTGCCTTTTTTTGACTCTTCCTAATCTTTCAATATTCTCTTTGAGAAAGTGTCCAGTGTTATGCACCTTAGAAATACTTGGTTCTATTTACCCCACTTCTTATGAATCTAGCTGATAACCTCAGTGCAAAATGTCAAATACCTTGCAGATATATTGTAATATTTTCCAGAGTGGAAGCTATGAGAATTACAAAATTTAAGTAATGCAGCCATTTAAATTTGTGTGAGCTAAACGTAGCATTAATACTCAACAAATTTAAATAATTTACATTTGGAAAGGTGCACTACAAAAATAATTGTTACTCCCAGAACTGAAGGGTTTCAGGGGACTAAAAATAAGGAATTCAAGTGGAAATATTTTTTCTCAAAGTGAAACATAATTAGCAATATGTCAAAGTTAGGTCACTGGAAAAGATATCAAAAGCAACTTTTTTTTTTCCTACTCTGAGGAGCTAATCTGGGATTGAAAGACAGTTTGACAAAGCAAGGGAAGAGTTCTGAGATAAATCTAAAAGGACAGGTGACAAATATTTCTCACTGCACATGCAGCCTGAGTTTCAGCTCACGTCTCTTGTCACTAAGAGCAGCAAAACTCATTTACCATGTAGAAAACTTACGCTTTCCTGTCCATAAACTTTTCACATCTTCACTTTTTCTGTAATATAGTCAGTTCTCTTATTCCTTCTTAATTAGGCTCCATTAGATTGTACACCATGGAACAGGTAGAATTAGAAAAGATGTAAATAAAGAAAAAGAGAAACTCTGGCGAATGTCCAAAGTATCATTTCTCCTCACTTTCCTTCTCTGCCAACATGCCAGACTCTTTATAGAATTCTTAATTCCAGCACCCTTGAATTGCCCCCCCCTTCTGACAATTTTGGGATATATAGTCCTATTGAAATCACTGGGGCTAGTCAACAAGCATGGACCACAGTTTTGGCATGCTTTCTCATAGTGAACTGTTCTTACGTTATACATTTCTTAAGGAGGCTGTTTTCCTTTGTCATGTGCAGCACTCTGCACACTGACAGCACTTTAATAACAGTGTACTCTGAGTTTAAAAGGAGTTTAATGCTGGGAATGCTGGCAGGATGTGGCTTAAATTTAAGAATGAACTAAAACAGGACATCATCAGCAGATGTCTGTATATATATTTCTAAGTACTTGGAGGAGCTTTTCCTTCACTTTTGGCATGTGATGAACTTTCACATACATTAATGAGAATGATGTGCTTCCAGCAAAGAAAAAACACTCCTTTGAAACTGAAACATGAAAAAAATATATCCTCTGGTTCTTTTTGTCTCGATTTATTATTTTTTCAAAGGAAGAATTCCATTAAGGTTGTAGTGGCAGTTTTGTTTGATAGGAGAAGCAATAATGCTTTGCTGTCTCCCAAGTATGGATCTGTGCCTGTGTTTATTTTTAAGTGTAATGCCATTGGCGTGATCTACGATGCAGCAACTGCTTTTGGTTGAAATAACTTTCCTACAATATGTCATTTTAGACTACCTTTTGCCTGATGAGCATATGAAACATCTTTCTTTGGACGTGGCAGTAAAAGAAATGTCTGTCATTTGTGCAATTATTCCTAAATAAAAAGTGCCACTATTTCACATCAAAGCTGCAGATCTTAAAAAGTAGCAGAAGTACTGTCTTACATATGTAGATAATGTTTCTTATTTTAAGATTGTACTTGATCAGATCTGTGATGCATGGAAGCTTACTTGTATGTGTTCTGGGTTGAATCAAGTCTTAGCAAAGTCGATGTAAATAACTTCAACTGAAGCCACTTGGACGAAAATCACTGGGTCAGGCTCCCTTCTGTAGTGAGTAGACATAGTTTTACTCTTATCTGCTTAAACCTAATTTTTGTTTATACTTGCTCACAGATTAAAACTTCTGTTTAGCCCTCAATTCATACATCGATCTTCTCTCCATCTGAACGAAAAAAGCGCATTATGTTGGGCATTAAATAAGATGAACAGTTAACATAAACATGAAACTCACTTTAACGTTTACTAAACTAAGTTTAAAGTTTATGTTAATGTCTGTCCTGTTATTTCAGATAGTTGTGTTCTTCTTGATTGTTTATTTTAATAATGCCCTGCACACCGTGCAGACTTGCAAAAAATGCTGGATGTGGCATAGTTACATTAACATATATTTGTTGAACCACCAGTCAGTCCAGAATAGTATCTTTTGACATATCTGTAAGCACAACACTTCTGTAGATTAAACCAACCAATACTAGATGCTGATGGACATCACCTGTACCTGTATGTGTGTGTTTACGTAGCTGTATATATACATATATGTATATAACTTGTATATTTTTTTTCTTTTAAGGCAACCAAGATAAAGAGAAGGCATAGCTGTGTCTTCTACTATTCATTCCTTCTCTATAAAGATATAATAATATAATGCTGCTCTCTATGGCATTTGGAACCCTGAGTGAAGCTAAGATAGGATTCTAAAGGATTAAAGGATTATCACCTGATCAGGAWGAGGAAGTCGATGAGGCCTTCTACAGACAGCTGGAAGTAGCCTCACGATCCCAGGCCCTGGTTCTCATGGGGGACTTCAACCACCCTGATATCTGCTGGAAAGACAACACAGCTAGGCACAAACAGTCCCGGAGGTTCCTGCAGAGCATTGGTGACAACTTCTTGACACAGGTGGTGGGGGAGCCAACAAGGAGAGGTGTGCTGCTGGACCTCGTACTAACAAACAAAGA
>NW_020447258.1:71110-113658 GCF_003343035.1 Apteryx rowi
GGGTGACAGAGCACTGGAACAGGTTGCCCAGAGAGGTTGTGGAGTCTCCTTCTCTGGAGATATTCAAAAGCTGCCTGGATGCAATCCTGTGCAACATGCTCTAGGTGACCCTGCTTGAGCAGGGGGGTTGGACTAGATGATCTCCAGAGGTCCCTTCCAACCTCAGCGATTCTGTAATTCTGTGATTGTACTGCCCACACAAAATAATATTCTATTTGCTGTTTCATCACTGACAAATATCCTCTATTTGTAAATGTATAGATCAGAGTCTCCTATGCAGCTCCAGGTCTCAGAGTCAGGCATATTTATAAGCAAGCATGTAATTTTAAGCATAGGAGTCATATCATGGAGTCAACAGATGCCTGACCTGGAGCCTGATGCAAAGACAACAGGAGTAACCAAAAGAACTTTTGCTGCATCTTAAATGTAGCTTGGATGTGTCTCGATATGCTTTTTATTTTCATTTGATGCCAAATGAAAAAAATGAGGCCTAAGCAGTAAATGCAAGTGAAGAAGAATGAAGCAGAATGCAATTTTAGCTACAGATAAACTTTGAATCAATAGTTTATGAAATAGAAGCAAAATGAGCTGCAAAGTGCATTTGGGTTAATATACTTTTACCATAATACGGGACTTGTATTAGATAAATGTGGTTACCACTTTTTGTTGCTAAAGGAAGCGCTGTATGTTTCAGCTTACTAGCTTCAATAAAACTTTGCAAAGGAAGATTTTACAGCTCCACAAATTGCTGGCAGCAAATGAAAATCTCTGTTTTGAAATATTCTGCTTTTTGAAATATTCTGCTTTTCAGTCAGGTACTCATCTGAAATCCAAGGAATCACATTTTCGTGTCTTTGTTTTGGTCTTATTTAGATTGTGAACTTGAACCACAGTCTCCCACTTTACCTGATAAAGCCCCAGTTTTGTCCCAGTGTAGAATTAAAATATATAGAAAAGATGTGCATGACGTTTCCTTCCCTGCCGTTGTAGTAAACTATGAAAATGATTTCTTAGTAAAGCTTGTTGTTCTGTATGACAGGTATGAAGTGAATGATAGATGGCTGCTTGTGAACATTTTGGCACTCACTTCATTCCCTGGCAATGCTACAGCTTGGACACGTGCAAGTTCTAGGACTGACAGTAACACAGCACTAACTTGAAGAATCATTTTTCAAAACAAATAGCAGCTGTAAATTGAGGTGAGCTCAAGTTTATTCTTTGTTAAAATGATGATAGGTTTATAAAAGTATTAAGAATATGAAGACTGTTTAAGGTGGGTGTCTGTGGGAGCGCTTCCTACTACCATCCACCAGTGAATTCTTGGCTCAAAATTCTGGTGAATGTAAATGACAACACAGCTTATTTCTTCCCTGTTTTTTTTTTTTTATTATTATTATTATATGTAAGTGTAGTATTTTCTACCTTGTTCTTTGAAAGTATTGCAAATGTAAGTGAAAAGTACTCCTTGAAGAGCATCAGTACAGGCAAAACTTAAAACCCTTTTCTCCACATGCTGGGAAGTGAACATGTAGAAATTCATGGTTTGGTAGCCAGGGCAGCAAGGGCTGGCTGCTCGCACAGGCCAGGGAGCTGGGAGCTCCATCCCACCACCCCATTGCTGGGCAGGGTCATGGTGGTGGGGCAGGGCCAAGGTGAAGCTAGGAAGGTAAGTTGGCAAGTCAGGGTCGGGATCAGGCCCAGGGATGGCCCTGAGCCAAACCTCCAGTGGGAGGACGGTGCTTGGGACCATTTCACTGGTATGTGAGTGTGCTGCAGTCGGATGCTGCCTCCACTGCTGCTTGTTTTGTTACATGGGCAGAATGAAGTTGAGGTCTGTAGTTGTCTCCTCCTTGAGAGCGCTTTGGCCAGCAATAATGACAAATGCTGGAGTTACTCATGTGGGAGAAATCATAAAGAAAGGAAATTAATGGAAGAGTGAACTGTCTTGGGGAATATAACTGCCAACTACGGCAAATATACGTTTATAAGAAAAAGGAGGAAGGAATAAGGGTAGTACAAATCTCGCCCTTTCAATCGCCACAGTTACTATTTTTCTTGCATCATCTTTCTTACTATATTGCTTCTGCTTGTGTCTATTTTATCTGAGCTCTTCTAATCTATTTTATATTGAATATTACATTAACTCCAGACATTAACTCTAGGCAGAATCAGTCTTAAATATCCAACTCTTAAAAATAAGTTAAGTTGCTAAGCATTGTGATATGCCATAGGTTGGTATATTTTGCTCAGAAATGGTATAAAGCAGAAGGAACTAAATGAATTTTCTAATGTTTATCTCATATCAGTTTGATCTTTCAGAAATTAAAATGGTTTAATTTTCATCACTGGGGAAAAAGCATGATCAGAAATTAATTCTTTTCCCTGCTAGTAAATGCTGAGTTCTTGAAGTATATCACGTGTAAATTTGGTATGGGAGTGAAGGGAAGATGAAGGGACTTCTATCTCCAGATGATCATGTTCTTACATCTGGTGATCCACCTTTTCCTTACATCAGTCCTGCCTGACAAAACATTCAGCAGTAGCTGATTTCAGTACAGTGTTTGCCCTAGCTTAATCTTTAACCAATTTACAGTATTATTTTAAAAGGCTGGAGAAGAATCGGACCTTATCCTCCATCCTGTCTTGGATCCCCAAATCCATCTCTGAAATGCTTGTTCCCCCTTTGGGAAGAGAGGGAGCAGGTGCAATGAGCTACCATCCTCCTCAAACATGCCGCGGGTACTTCCCTTGGAAGCTGTGCTGCTCAGGCTCGCTCTCTGTGAATTATGCGAGGGTTATGTTGGACACTTGCAGCAGAGAGTAAAAGAGCAATCCTACATCTAGCTGGATGTTCCTTTTTGAGATTTCTGAAACATGAGCAATTTTAAGAGCTCCAGCCACACATCTAATATTCTCCTGTGTCATATTGGTTCCCAAAAATCATTTAAATTCTCCAGTTTATCATATACCTCTTCCTACCTTTTGTAATTGCACCTGTTAATAGGATATGCTGTTTCTGTGATCCATTTACAACAACTTGGATATTTGAATTCTAAAAAATCTATTGGCAGTCCTTAATGTTTAAACATCTGGGACAGTAGCCATTTGGGGGATTTCTAAATGAATCTTTACATGAAGTGAATTCTTCAGTAGACTTGTAATAGAAGGTGAGGAAGAATTATTGACATGATATAATCTACTTAGGAGATAAGCTGTAATGTACTGTTCTTGCTGCAGCAACCAGACAGCGTTTTTGGTAAAGCCTTACTATTGCACATTTTAGGAAGTCTGAAAGCGTCAAACACATTATGTTGACTAGATCAATCACTGACAGAAAAAAATACAGTCTTTTGATCTTCAGGCTTGGAGGTAACACTTTAGCACACCATTGTATGCTGGAAATTAGAAATGTTCCTGGCAGATCTCAAGGTTGCCTGACTCCTTCAAAATGGAGATGAAAAGGGCTCAAATGATACTGCTGCTTTTGGTAGGTCTTCAGAAAGCTTCATTATGCCCAGGATTTTTGGTGAGCACAGGATCAGCTGCTGCTGCTGCAATGTGACATACTGAAATTCTTCTCATTAAACTCTCCTCTGCAAAAGGGAGTCGGGTTCTTGAGGGAGTGGGTGTATAAGAGCCTCTAGGAAACCAAAATCATCACCTGTTAGCAGTGCTCAGAATCTTTCAAGGGAGAAACAGAGTGAGCTTGACATGTTTACAAGCTGCCAGCAGTAAACACAAGACTCAACAATTAACTCCTGAAACACACCACTAAATCTAATGGATTTGGTATGTATGTTTAATGATGTCCAGAAAAAGATCATCCAGATTGATTGGGAATTACAAATCACGCCAAGACAAAAGACATATAAAGCCTCTTTTGCTTGTAAATCTTCTAAAAATCAACGTTCTCTGAAATGAGTGCTTTCTGCTTCCAAAAAAACCAGGAATAGAATATCTGCTTTTAATTACAGTTTTTAGTTATCTTTGTAAGAGACAACTTTTTAAAAGAAGTCAACAAAAACTAAAGAGAAATTTCAGAGTTGCAAAAAATACTTGGCATGAAATGAGGTTGCTCTTTAAGTTGGCTTGCCCCGTTTTCAATGCACTGTATGGACTATTAATTCTTCTGGACAGCTGGGTAAAATTTTCATTCTGACAGCATTATCCCACTCACAAATGTAGGCTGCAAAGGTGCCTTCCCGTTAAAAGGCATAATCAGATGTTTCATGCTGAAATTAAGAATTTGAACGAAGTTGTGCAAACTAATAGAGAGCTTGGATCACGCTACAGCAAAGTTTAATGTCTTATTAACAGCTTAATTATTTCAGGCTTAGTCATTAAAACAAACAAGGCAAATAGCACTATAACATTAGATTAAAGTGATGAGGAATCAGGACTATAATACAGAAGCACCAGCATTTTCCTTAATAAACAAAAGAACATATTTTTAAATAATCACGTGTTAAAATGTTTTGTTAATTCAGAAATTCTTTCCCTCCTGCCCACCTGTTTGTCATTTTCTCCTACCATGTTTGTCATGGATGACATTTACTTTGCAAGTTCTATTTAATAAGAAGTGATCCAAACAGCAAATCAACATCAAAAAATTATTTTTCTCTAGTGAGAAAACAGAAAAAAGAATGGAGAGCACGTGCTTCTCTTTCATTCCTTAAGACTTGATGCCAGGAAGAAAAAGAAAAGGCAGAGCATGGGGAAAAATCCCAGAAGAACAGGAGGGCTGCTGCTGTCCGAACTACTGTGTACTGCAGTCCTACCTGCTTAGGCTGTTAATCCTGTTGCAAGGGCATCCATCTATTGCAAAGCGTTTGCACTAGCTCACGGTGCAGTGTAACTTAGTACAGTATAGCAAGAGTACTGGTAACGGCTCATTGGATGAGCCTTGCATGGTGCTTTGGAAAGCCACTTCTTTCATGCTAGTTATGTTATGCCTTTTTGCCTTTACATCAGTTTTAGTGATAGGTGGTCTGGACAGAATTATGATAATCATCTGCATAAGAAAAGGACTTTGACTCTTTTCAAAAGGCAGTGGCTTAGGATGCTGTTCCATGGGTGGGTCTTAAAGAGCTAATGGCTTATTTTTGACTTTTAAAGGCCTTGCACATCCTCTACATGGGGAGGATGTCCTCCCAGGATTTCACTGGTGACTATAGAAAACCAATACTTAAGATAGCAATATAACTGCTGCTATGTCTGGAAAATTTATAATTTAATATTTCATCAGACCCAAGCATCTCCTTTACCTCTTCATAAGAAGGAGAAGAAATAATGTTCTTTACTAAAATAGAATTATGTAATTGTTTTGCAGATGCTTTGGTAGTAATTGGAGTAGATTTCTGGGGATTTCATGCAGCAGTTGGTTGGTGATAACTCCCACTCTTTTGCAGACTATTACGTGTACTTGCTGATGAGTGATTGAAATGTACCTGTCTGACAGTGTGCAGGAGTTGGTAGTGAGGAAATGTGTAAATTTGTACACTGCAGATAAGGACTTTTTTCACTTAGAATAAATAAATAGAGGTTTAGGGGCATAATCTGTGCTAGTCCTGTTGACACCACTTATAGTCCTAGACTTGGTAGGAGATAATATGTTTCACAGCTATTTTCCTAAAAGACATAATTTAGAGCTTTTTGTGATGCAAACTGTTAAAATGCAGTGTCTGTGAAACAGCTCCTGCAAGGTTTCAGTAACCTTACCATCAACAAAATTCCTTCACTGTACTGTATAAACTTAGCACAACATAACATCATCTATTTTTCCCAGGCAAGCGTGAATCTTTTGTACCTTCACATTGTTTACTGTAACTCTTTCTGATTGTGTTTAACAGCCACCACTACAAGACTTTATCAACATTCTTATTTACTTTAAAAATCTTTCTCCAGCTTTGATTTTTACTGTGTTTTCTCTCAATATTCAGAGCACAGTGTTCTGTGCACAGTTTTAAACTCTAGAAAGTGAGAAGAGCTTGGAATAGGCTTGAAAATATGCTAGTTTAAAAAATGAAGCAGTCTTCAAGGTCAATGTGCACCAAAATAAAAAATGAATCTCCATTTCTCAAACAAAGTATGCTAAGCATGATCCTTATTTGTCCAGCTTTAACTGTCAATGCCTAAATACACAAACAATTTTGCCCAAAAATTGGGCTTTCATTTCTTTACACATTACTGCTTATTACTAAACAGAGACACCTAGTTAAGCATTTAGATACTACTTTGATTGTATCTTGGAGCATTAGGTAAATTTTCATACTATTTCAGGGTCAAATTTGAGTATATTATAGATTCCAGATGTTCAACAAAAAAATCTAAATTTCTCTATAGAATTATGTAGGGTATAATCTGAAAAGTAATTTTCAGTCTTTTAGAAGTGCAGGCAAACTACTTCAGTTGTTTTATCTGCCTGATAAAACATAAAAGCTGTAGCTTCATTATCCACTTAGTACCTCAGTTTTACATGTATGTGTACTGTCCTGCTCTCTGTATGTAGCATTCATATCACAAAACAGAGTTGGGCTCTTTGTGTCCTGTCCTAAGCCTTTTTAAGCATAGGATTATTTCTTCCAAATGTCCCATCTTAGTGCTCCTGGTGAAATTAAAGATAGTACTGATACTGATTTAAATTTAGCCTATGCTCACAAGAGCACTAAGGGAAAACCTGATGGAAGGAGGGCCCAAAAATGAAACCTAGGATGGACAAAGAATGATATTTCTGAAGATGCAGAGAGCTGAAGACAATTTTTAGTTGCTTTTTTCTCCTGAGAGGAAGGATCTGCTGCCAAGTTAGGCTGAAGTGCTGAACTCTCAAGGACTCAAACAACCTAATGAGGAGGTGGCAGTTCTGCAACCCACTGCTAGGGGCATTTGGCATACACCTGTCTTCTGATGTTTGTAGGTTTTCCCTGCTTCATTGCATTATTACGTTATATAAATTTATTTGTGTTGGGGGGGGGGTTGTTTGTTGGTTTGGTAGAGGAAGTTTGTTTTGTTCGTTTTTTTGTGAATGCCTAGAGGTGTGGTCAGGCTCTATAGTTAGACTTGAGCTCTTGTGATTGTTGTAGTAGTATGTTCTGCTTTATTTAGGTTACCATTTTTTCCATAGATTAATATAGCACCAAAAAATATACTATTCTCTCTCCACTTCCAGCCTGTTTACTCCCAGATTCTGCACTAGACATGGCTGCTACTAGGTTTGGGATGAGAAATAAATGAAACTTATCCACTCTAATGTGTCACCAACTTGTTCAACTATCAGTGTATCAGCTGATACACTGATCCAAGGGTTTTTCTGTTAATGATAGTACTTTGGGAATACTTAATATTGTATTGTTTTCGAGCAGGTGCAGTTGGTAGGCAGCAACCTGAACGTATAAGTTAAGAACAGATAAGTCAGAAAAGCCTTTATTGGTGATGTTCTTAGACTCAAAGAGAACATAAAAGATGAAAATAAGCAATGCTTGGCCCTGCTTGCACAGCTGAGCGCCTCTGGTAGAAATCTTGACTTCCTCCATCACCAATTTGATGATTTGCTTCTCCAGCTTAGCTGAATCCCATTCAGGGTCCTCCAATCTTCAGGTTTTGCTACTTTGCCACCTTCAGTTCACCCAAAATCTTTGATCTCCCCCCGGTGGGGATTCCCATTTTCTATCAAAGAAAATTTTTTAAAAGCGATCTTCTTTGCCGTGACTGATGTTCCTTTCCAGTCCTAAAAATCTTTTTTCCTTGTTTGATGACAAACTTTCTCTTCTGCTTTATTCTGAAAAATTAAGTCAGCCCATCCTTTCTCACCTCATATCTTCCTTGTCCTTGCTATGTTCACCAGCTGAGCCTTTTTTTTTTTCCTGTTTTCTACTCTTTTCTGGCATTTTTTTATCCTCAGTATTAAAATATTGCCTTATATCTCCCACTTTAGCAATTCCATCATTCATTTTACCAGTTCCTCCACCTACAGCCTCCTGGATTGTGGAATGTGCCCCCTTACGATTGTCATAGGGATGTAGTGCTGTTCTATCTATGCTTTACAAGTTGCCATTTGTCATCTTCTTCCCTGGGAAATGTATTAGCGTTCTCAATGTGCCTGCTAGGTAAATGAATCTAAGGCTATAGGAGTGAAGAACTAGGACTTTATGTTTCTACTATTTCTTTATGTGGGCAAATAGGTTAATTCACTTTATCATATATCTTCAATAGGACCAAAATGATCTTTCATTTGATTAAGTACAAATGTTGTATGTAAATTCTAGTTTCACATAAAGTCTCACTAATACTAGGTTATAGCTGTGTAATATAATACATTTGAAATATTCCAATTGCCTGCATTATGTAAAAGTCTTACCCTTAAGTATTTCAGCTTCCTTGGGCTTTATTAATTTTTAGTAGTTCCTAACATCATTACGGAATTACATTTATACCTCCTGGAAGGAGTCCAGTTGACCCGTTTGGCCCATTTTACCATTTTCAGTGACTGAAAGTACCCTATTTCTTAATGGGGTTTTATTTCAGGCTTCCTAAAAATATTGTCTGCTACCAGCGTAGTCAATTCTCTGTTAGTGAAGTACATGGGAAGGAGAACGGTCAACAATCATCTCACTGGGGGAAGGAAAGCTCAACAATTTGTATGAGTTAGGATTCTGATACACAAACTCTTTTTCACACTACTGCTCCACTTTTGTGTCAGATCCATGTAATTTTGACATGCTGTTTAATATGCATACATATGCTACTACATAAATATGCAAAGCTTAAATGTTATGCGAATTTCATTTTCAAAAGGATCCCCAGAAGGAGATTTGTGCAATAATTTAAGCTAAATCAGTGCAGCTTAATATATCGTTTTGCATGTACTTTAATGATTGCAATGAGGGAGATATCGTTCTAACTGCTGTGGAGCTGCCTGTGCTGCCTGTGCTGATCTTGTGCTGAGGCTTTTACCCAGTTAGTACAAGCACCTGATGCAGTATCACAGAAAGACTAATACTTCATTTCCTACTTTCATAACTTTTATTTGAATATGATAGAAAGGAACTATAGTCAGAAGAGACATAACGTCTTTAAGGAAAGAAAGCATCATTTCACTCTAATTCTCTCCATCTGTACTGAAAGACAAAATGGCAGGGGGTCCTGAGGAAGACATGGGCTCCTTTTATATGTAGAAATGGAGCTCACAAAACAAAATGCCAGTATTTTTCCTTGCTTTTTGTAGCTACATACAGTAAATGGAATAGCTCTATGCAGCTCTGAAGGTTAGCTGATGTGCTTTTTGAGCTTTCTTATCATTAATGGAGTAGACAATCAAAACAGACATTTAAATGAAATTACTATTTCTTTCAATTTCTTAGGTTTAGCAACATAGGCTGAACTAAACTCTTCTCTTACAGCTTAAAAGACAGCAACATACAAAATAAAATAACTTGTAATACTGTAAAATTTAAATAATATGAGATTTTTCCATATAACAGAAATAACTTTCTTATAATTTCATGACAGAGAATTGCTCATGAAAATAATTTGCTCTGACAGGAGTTGCTTATTTCAAGATAGGATGGCTTAAGGAGAATTTGGGTTATAAATCACAAATAACAGTAGTGAGGGACAGCTTAGGGTTCTGGCCCAAATCTCTTTATGAATCTAAATTATGCTGACTGCCTAAAACCTGTAACAGAGCTAAACATTGAAAAATTTGGAAATCATGACCAAGTAACATGTTCACAGTCTATTTATATCTTTCATCGCTAACTTTGCGACTCCCTCCTTTTGAGCATGAAGGGTGATAGATTAGCCTGTCTTCACTTGCACATATGAGATTTCTGTGTTTAAAATAACTATCTTCATAGCCTTCTAACTCTAGAAATTAATTTTGTTGCTATGTTGTCTACATGAGCAAAAAATTAAGGGTTGGGTTTTGTTTTGTTTTTTGCTCTATAATAACTGAACTCTCTCTTCTAAAGATAAGAGAGTAACTCAAGACAAAAAGATACCTGCCTTTGGTTGTGGCAAGTGTGGGATTCCAGTTTGGAAACATGGGATTTCACCCCATGCAAAGTTCCTTGGCCTGTTGTCCCATGTTGCTAGGGCATACTTGCAACATCATCTGTTTTCATATTCTCAGTACCTGGAAAACTGCCTGCCTGTGTTCAGCAGACTACTTTGGATCTCTTCTTGGCATTATGATTTCTGTAAATTAGTTATAATCTATCTTGTCCTGTAATCCTGCTGATGGCATGTCTCGAGAGAATAGTGTAGTGGTCTGCGCTGAAAGTGAAATCCACTACCTTTTTTCATGAGTAAAAAGGCTTATTGAAATAAATTGTCACCTGAGGAAAAATGTGTGAAAGATGCACAGAATTATATTTCAAAAAATAATGAACTGAGGATTAGAGCAAAGATTAATGTAACAGTTTGTGTCCATTTGCTATGCCTTCACACTCTGGCTGCTCTACAAAGGAGGACTCACATCATTGAATAAAATTAGTGACAGCACTGAGGCATAAATAACCTAAATTTATTACAGAACACTTTAAAATGAAGATTAATCTGCTTTCTTTTGTAGGCTCTTTAATTAACTTTAGCTGTCGCTACTCTCTTTCTCATTGATGTGTTTTTGCATGTGTTACAAAACACAAGTACAGCAGCAAAACCTAGGCACTGCTCATACATGCGCTTTAGGAGTAGGTACCCCAGAATCACATTTTGGAGCTGGTAAAATTGACAGTAAGACTATGCAGTGACCTAGGTGGAAATGGGTTTTGAGTGTTCTTTCACTTCTTGTGTTTCTTTCCTCTTACTCTCATGATTGCTTGATATACTGTTTCCCATGCATGTTCACTCAAATTCCTTTTCTGTTCAAGGGAAAAAGCAAGTATTTTATCAGCCTTTCCCCCCAGAAATAGGATCGTTTTTGCTCAGTTTTAAGTCTTCCCTCCTAACTACAGTAACACATGGGAGGATTGTAAGATGCCACAGTCTAATATAGAATAGGCTTAATATTTTGTCATCATTTGGGATGATAATTCATTAAACAATGTCTTGTCATTGGACAACAGATTTCATTCTGAAATGTTTGCTTAACTCTTCATAATAATGCTCAGCGCTCCCTATTATCTAAGTCTAGCCCTTGCTTGCTTTCTTGAGATAAATGTCTTCTGAATTTAGAGCTTTCAGGACCACCTTTAGAAAGTTTGTTTCTACTCTTTCCGTGCCAAAGTATGTCAGGTTCACGCTTCTGTGAGTGAATGAGCTTGAGATGCTGATCACTGAAGGCCTGTCATTAGATAGAAATGGAATTTAGTAAGCCTGCTTGTTATTTTATACAAGTACAATTTTAGAAAAATTAAATATCCTGGATCTAATTTTCTTCTGTTAGTGTTCTCTCTACTCCTCTAATGCATGAGTTATTTTATTTTATTTAAACATTTCGTATTTGTCACTCTTTGTTACACAAAATTACATATTTGTTTGCTCATCTGTCATGAGGATATGTCATACTTCCCATGGAATAAAGATAGAAGTTGGGACAGATATTAATCTAGGGACAAATCCATCTCCGAATCAAAATTAGTTATTCTCATATGTTTGAGGTTATCAGACTGAAAGACACACTGTTGCTTTGAAAAAGGAAAAAGAGTTGCTCTCCTGAAATCTCATCATTGCTTAATTCACCAGATTTTCTTCTCTGCTACCTTTTCTCCCACGCTCAGTCTGTAGGTTATTCTGCATGTGAACAAAGAATAGGCCTGATTTATCCGCAGTTTGTATAATTCCACTGTGTCCGCAGTGCTGATGGCTCCTCATCCTACCATATGCTAATCCCAATAGTTGAGTCCCTGCCTGCTGGAATTCCTTATGTCTAGCAAACCAAGACTTGAGCCTGATGAAACACAGAGATTATCAGAGCACGCAGCAATCTCCTCAGCAGAGCTGCAAGCTCTGCATCTCTGACAACACAAGTTTCATTTTTCCTTGTCTTCTGGTACATTTGCGGTCTTCTGTGGCCTACACAGAGGTTAGGAAAGAGTTGGAAACAGTAGAAAGAGGGAGGGAGAAGTACAAATAACTGAAGTGAGTTATTAGACTGCATGGTTCTACTGCAGAGATGTTTGTCGTGTTTAGATATAGAAAGGAGAAGCATGGTGGGTCTGAATATTGCATGTCTATTAATTAGTGAAAGCAGACCAAATTATGTGAATAATTCTGAATTTAATTTGAAAATTGTCTTACAGTTGAAGTTAAATCTGTCTCCTAATCCCAGACATATGGTTGAAGCTTGTAGGGGCTGTACTTATTTATGTTCCAGGAGTATCAAGGAAATGAGGATGTTAAAGACCGCTTTCAGAAAACCTATTTGTGAAAATCAAGAATTTCATTTCTTAATAGAAAGAAAATCATAGAAGACAGTAGTCTTCTAAAGAGTTCATGTACCAGTTTTAGAGGCTAAACTCCGGTCTCAGATTTCAAGCACTAAAGTGTAGAAAGGAGTCTTTCTCCCTTCTTTTAAGTGCTAAACTTAGCACAATCTGAGTTTAAGTGTTGCTATAGATGCCCGTGTAAGTTTAATGCATTGTTTCCAAAGCTTTCGGAGATTCAGTTGACTTGAGATTTTGGAGTTTTGTTGGAATTGGAGTATAACTCTCCTCTGAGCCTTAAAATATAGAAAAGCTGCTTTATATCAAGAACATGAGCTAATAAACTGGAAAAAAAAAAAAGAAAAATGGATAACTGACAACCATGTACCTTGAGGTGGTAAAATGATGTCCCTAGGTGGCTAAGATTCTGAAGGTTTAACTAACTATGTAAGTTGTAAAGACTACTTTTGCATCACTGGAGCTGCACTGACTTTGTGATGACTACTTGTTTTATCTTACAAGACAAATGAGATGTCTGATTGCCACCATGTCATGTGTTTGAAACACTGTGCTCTCTCTTGGTTATAGAAAGCATGGTGAACTCCCAAATTCTACTCTCTTCTGCAGTAAAAAATAGTGTTTTGAAGATGCATTAAACAATTTCACTAAATTCTTCTTCTTCAAAAAAAAAARSAMWKRWYMWTWAAAAAAAAAAAAAAAAAAGACAGAAATCTCCCCTAAAGAATTAATTTCTATTCTAGCAATCAAAATGTTGCTGATTTTAGCATGCAACTGAATAATCGCTGCTGAAGTACTGGGTATGCTCCTGCTGCGCCAGACATACCGAAACTGTTAGTAAGTAACTACACTTGCCTTCAGAGACCGCCTCATTGCCCAGTTAACTCATAAATCCTTGTCCCCCTAAAACAATAAATGAAAACGCATTTTTTCCCACAAATTACAAATCTGCATGTACACTTTTGTATCTTGTATTATTAGATTTGTCTTTAGTTCCTTAACACATTCTAGACAAATTCCTCTTTAATTCAAGGTTAAATTCCTCAGTAAATCCTCACTAACTTCTCACATTTTATTGGAGTTCCTAGTTTACTTCTAGTCTAAAATTAGGAAAACATTTTCATCTTCCGAAGCCAACGTGCTGTTATAGTTTAAGAATCATATGTATTGAAAGCACTTTGGCTTTTTGATTAAAACAAATAAGCTTCTTCCTCTCTAGAGGCATGCCAGACTGCTAAAATGGAAACATGGAGAATATGGGATTATTGATGAATGGTTTAATAAAGCCTACTAAATACACAAATATGAAAGAGTGATTACTGACAAGGACAGAATTATGGCATTTTTTTGAACATCGAAGCACTTTACATTAATAAGGACTCTTTCAGTGACCTTGAAACTAATCCTTACTATTTTGATATCACTAGTGTTTAATATGTGCAAAATACTCTATACAGAGAGGCTGTCAGAAACCTTTTTGAAAGAATGTAACCTACCATGAAAAGAACCTGTTGACAAAATACTTTGGGAGGGGATAGACAGACAAAAAAAACCTTGGTTCATCATCTATTTGTTTTTTGTTGCTCTTTTTCTAACACGACTGACGTAGTGAGTCTATGGGCAGTTTAAGACTGAAGTAGCAATAGGAGCAGATCTTGTTTACGCTGAGTTCTCTTTTGTACTGTTCCTCCATGATGTAGCTTTCCCCTCGCTTGTTCCTCTTTCTCCTTGTTACTCCCTCTCTATTTTCACTGGCATTTGCAGAGTCATTGGGTACTTCCCATCATCAGTGTAGCTGAATAAGTCTTCTCATATGGTACATATGTATGATGTATGATCAAAGATTACATTTAAAGGGAGACTTAGGCTTTGCAACACTCCATTTCCTTCCAGAACCCAGTGTAAAGTCCACAGACTGCTTGTAAAAACTCTAGAAAGGTTTGGTGGGAGCAAAAAAAACCAACCAGCTTGTTACAAATGATCACAAAACATTACTCTGCCCATACTGAGTGGGCCATAGGAACTGAAAGCACTATTTTTTAACCTCTTTGGAGAAGCTGGCATATAGTAAACCACAAAAAAATGACCTGATGATCATTTCTTTTGGCTAAGATTTCTTACTGGGAGCAAGAGAGTTTCAGGAGCCCTAGATCAGGCATCAGCTGCATCCGAGACACCAATTTCCCATAGATTTTTAGACCCCTCTAGCAAGTAAATAAGAATAAACGTGTCATGTATAGCATACAGATAATTTTGAGTAACAGCTCCTATGGAAAACCTGAATGTGCCCATGAACTAATTTCCTTAATGAGTGGAAGCGCAATACATAAGGAGACTCTATCATAGGCTAAATGCACAGAAATACTATTAAGATAGTTCTATTACTCATTTCCATATATTAAAGCTGTCTTGAAGTCATTATCTTCCTTTAAAAAAATTTGCAGCCATGTAGTAAGAATCTTTAAGAGCATTACTTCACATGCACATATTTGATAATGTGCTCATTAAGTTGCATTATAAGTAGAGTTAAAGATTGCGCCTTCCTTAAATAATTTAAAGACATATGGATAAATGGCATATGGTTTAACATCATTTCATTTATTTGAAAAAATCGTGAATGATCTTTGTGTGTATATGGTTTCTTGAATCTCTTCATCCTGACCTTTGAAGTCAGCTCAGTGATAAGAGAGGGCAGAGGAACTGTGACATTTCATTCTGGCTGGAGATCTGTCCCTGTAATTAGTTCTTCTCCCACACAATGGAGAATCTATCGAAGTCCCTAAGTGTAAGTCTTGATACTCAGTGGCTGAAAGGATCGGGTCTGCCACACACAAATAACCTATACTTCTCTTTGGCTTCTGCGACCTTTACCCTGTGCAACTCTGGAATTAGCTGTCACTGAGTAAGTTGCCCAATCCAAACTTTCTTTCCTATGGAAGTCTCTTGCCCACATAAAACATGCACACAATAGCAAGTCACCTAATAGCATTTCTTTTTACTTAATTCTCATGAAATGATTCTCAAAGGCATAGTTTTTGAATTTCAAGTCAAGACTGAATATTTCATCCAAATTCTAAAACAGATGGTGCCTAGCTGATGCTGCTTGTGTAGAGTATTACAGGATGCAAATAAGTTATTAATTTTTTTTTCTCTTGAGTAGCTTTTTATGATTTCATAGACTATGATCCTTTTCCTCTTGAACGTTTGAACAAGCTGTCCAAATACTCCATTGGAGAATGGTTGGTATGCAGTTTAGCCAGCAGCCATACTACAGAATATAAACCCAAGCAGGGAGAAGGAAGAATTACATAATGAAAATAAAGTGAAGGAAACGTGACTGACAATAACAAATAAATAGTAATTTTTATCCCTATATTTTAAAAAATGATATTATTGTCACTTAGTTGTCTGTCATGCTAATGTCCATCACCCTTTATGCCAATGAATTCAGAAGCATCTGGGAAACTTTTCAGAAGAATCAAACACTAATGGTGACCTAGAAGTTACCTATACTACAGAATGTAGGAGATAGGAATGTCTAGGAGATAGCTGATGAAGCAACTAATCCTGGATGCTATTTCCAGGCACGTGAAGGACAGGAAGGTGATTGGGAACAGTCAGCATGGATTTACGAAGGGGAAATTGTGCTTAACTAATCGGATTGCCTTCTATGGTAAGATGACTGGCTTGGTGGATGAGGAGAGAGCAAGTGGATGTTGCTCACCTTGACTTTAGTAAGACTTAAGGTTTTTGACACCATCTCCCATAACCTCTTTGTAGAGAAGCAGATTAAGCACAGGCTAGATAAGTGGTCAGTGAGGTGGACTGAAAACTGGCTGAACTGCCACATGCAGAGGGTTGTGCAGAGGGTTCAGCATCACAAGGTCCAGCTGGAGACTAGTCACTAGTGGTGTCCTCCAGGGGTTGATACTGGGGCCAGTACTGTTTAACACCTTCATTAATGGCCTGGATCATGGGACCAAATGTTTCCTCAGCAAGTTCACAGATCATACAAAGCTGTGAGCAGTGGTTGATGGTTGCACTGCTATTCGGAGGGTCCTCGACAGGCTGGAGAAATGGACAGGGAGGAATCTCATGGAGTTCAACAAAGGGCAGGGCCAAGTCCTGTATGTGGGGAAGAATTGCCCCATGTACCAGCAAGGGCTGGGGGCTGACCTGCTAGCGAGCAGCTTTGCAGAGAAGGTTTATTTCTGCACATCTGGAGCACGGTGCCCAGTTCTGGGCTCACTACTACAAGGAAGACAAAGACATGGAGTGACTCCAGCAAAGGAGAAAAGCCTGGAGAAAAGAAGGCTCACAGGGGATCTTATCAATGTTTATAAATATCTGATGGGAGTCTGTAAAGAGGTGGGGCTGGACTCTTCTCAGTGGTGGCCAGTGACAAGATGAAAGGCAATGGGCACAAACTGAAACACAAGAAATTTCATCTGAATATAAGAGAAACCTTCTTCACTGTGAGGGTGATCAAACACGGGAACAGGTTGCCCAGAGAGGTTGTGGAGTCTCTGTCCTTGGAGATATTCAAAACCTGACTGGACCCAGTCTTAGGCAACCTGACCTTGCTGATCTCCAGAGGTTCCTTCCCACCCCAACTATTCTGTGATTCTTTAATACCTGGCATTTACCAAAAATTACATATAAAAAAAGCAGTGTCATGTGAGAAACTAACTGGGTATTTCCTATTTTTGTCAATTAATCTCCCCTCCACCCCCCAAGAATAACAATAAAACATCCATCCTGTGTTTGTATTTCGTCAAACAAAGCAATCGCCCTATCTTCAATGAAAGCTGATGGGTATAAGAATTCTTATAAGGGCAGAGGTGAAAGGGGACAAATCTTCTGCCACATAAATAAGGTTTGAGATGTTAGGCTCTCCTGACTGTACCTCTTCCTAGCTGTGTATGAAAGCCTCATCTGATTTATTCAAGGACATGTTTGATAACCTAAATTTGCAGTGTTGCTAATAAGGAGCAGAATATATGTGCCCTCATCAACAGTGTGATTTAAAATGCTGTCATCATTATGTAGGAAGGAATAGGCTTTGTAAAGAGATTTCATTGCTTGTCATGTGCCTTCCTGAAGATATAAAACCTGATTTCACTGAGTAGTTATACAAAAGCATATTTTCTAGTCATGTTGTCTTTTTCTAGAAAATCCACATGAACATTGGAAAATGTTTCTGTAATCTTTACCTATATCTTTGCTTCTGTGTAAATCGGCAGTCTTTTGGAAGCAGTTTAACAAGAAAGCACCATCCATAGCAATCAAGACTTTAATGCACAGCCCTCATTATTACACAGTTTAGCAAAAGTACCAGAGCAAAGAAGAAATAAATAAACAAAAGATACTGAGAGGGGTTTGACAGAGTTAGAGCAATAAACAAGACATTGTCAAGAAAGCATGCAGTACGTTAAATAGCACAGTCTGACCTATTTTTAGACATTAGGGTTTTTTTAAGTGATTCAGCATGTTCTTGCTCTAACTCATCTGGTTTGTGGATGCTCAGAAATCCATTAAGTTCTACCATTTCCACTTCAGCAGAATAATGTGTACACAGGCAGGGATTTAAATTAATGTTTTCTGAAACCCATGAAGAATGTGGTATGTCTGGTTGCAGTGGACTGGATATAAAGGGATACAGGATTCATGGTTGACTATCGCTTAAGTTTGCTTATGCTGCACAATGGACTAAGGTGTGACGTTGCCCGAGCTAGRAGAAATCATGATTGCTCAGTAGAAGCAAGGAACATAATCGTGTCAGAATGGTGTTGGGCCTTATTGAGTGGCAGGTTGCGTTAGCTCTGTAAAATGATCCTTTTTGGATCTCAAGTTAATATCTGTTCTTATGCCACATAAACTTATCATATACATGACAGGGCTGGTCATCTGGTCCTTCACCAGAAAGTTTTAGATGGCCAATTTGCAGTTTTTGAGGTGGTTTTTGATCATTGTTTTTAAGATTGTCAAGAGCACACCAACTTAGAATTTGAACTCCAACCTTATTGTCTGCAAACACAGCTTAAAGGACACCAGTCCTTGTAAGTTGTTACTGTAAGCAGAGCTTCTTGTTAATCAATAAGGTTTATTAAGGCTAGCATAAGTTTTATTCTGCCAATTCTAGAGCCAGCAAACACAGAAAGCATGTTTTCCTGTATGTGTGTAATGTAAAAATAGATGCAAAGGATCAGACCAAGCATTCATCTAGCCTAATCGATTAGGTTGTCACTTATGTTTAGAATATCTCAGAGTTCTCATACCCATCAGTTTTATGAAAGACCATGTGTGCCAGGTAGAAGGGAACACACTGAGCACCTCTTAACGAGATCTTGTTTTTATGCTTTTTGCATTTTAGTGTCTCCTAGGCTCACTCCTCCGACATCAGGCAGGCCATCTGGTGTCTGTGATAGTGCCCTAAACGTGGGCATGTTTCTGATGTTGTCAACTTGCCCTGTCTCTGAAGAGATGAAGATCCTGGTGTGCTTTGTAGAAGATAAGACAAATAGATTGTTCCCACCCTAACATCTTCTGAGAAGCACTTAATTTACTTGTGCATGCTGACCTTTAACTACCCAAAAGATTGCAAATGCAGTCAAAAGATTTCAGTTGTTGAGGCTGGCATAATGGATTATGCTTAAGAAGAAGTGCATCAGCTATGGAATCTGTCCCATACTTCTCCTGCGACAAGATTCAGGAAGGGGCACTTACTTTTCTGTAGCACTATTTTTGCTGCCCAGAGTAGTTCACTCCTCTCTCTTTTTCCCATTTGTTTCCACCTGAGAGCATGCCAGTGGCTTTGAAAAGCTATAGTCAAGGTGAGAAACTTTCAGCAGGATACTTACTTGCTGATTGTTATAATTAATTTTCAGAAAGAAATGGTCCATGGCTAATTATAATAAAAAGATAATTTCTTTCAACTACACATTCTGCATGCATTCTAATGACAACTAAAAGAAAATCTCCTTGCTACAGCTATGTGTTTAATGAAAGGCCTAAGAGTGAAGGCCTAACAGAAGTCCTGTCCCTGGGTTTCCTAACAGTGGTCTGCTGCCATTTGTTTTGTAACAAGGCAGAGAAAGGCAGCTTGAAGAATTTCAGAAAAATGAGATCATTTCAGCTGTTCAGTAAATCCAGCCATGAGTGCCTTTAAAAAATTAAACTTTTTTTCCTGCAYTTGTGGATTTGTCTTAACAACCATAGCTTAGAAACCTGGATTTAGCTCCCAGTCCTTCGTGGAAGATTTTTATTTCTTAAGCTGGCAGGTAATTAATTTGGTTGCTCAACTTTAGATYGGTTAAGTTTCTTCATTTAGAATTAGGGTGAGATTTCTGGCAACAGGGGGGTGCCATTCTGGAGAAGATAAAAGGTTCCTTCGAGGAGCAGCAGCCTTAGATTCAAAGAGAGTATAATAGCTTCACTGAGAATAATGGAAGAATAACCCTCCCCTCTGATTAGGTCTTTTTCTAATTGCTTGTTATTAGGTTTTGGTTTAGACCTTGAACTAGAAGGTTTAATTTCCTTAAAAATGTGATAGCTTTCATAAAATTTTATATCTTTAACTGTTATAGCTTTGGTTATTTTGTTATCTATATAAACACCCTTCTTTTTTGAATCTTGCTATATATCTTGCTATAATCCTTGACCTCCATGACATGCTTGGACAATGAGTTTCATGGGTTATTGTGCATAATGGTAAAATTCGTAACAAATTTTGAAAATAAACTTTTAATTTAGTTCCATTTGGTATTAGAACAATCTCTCCATCCACCTTCTGTATATCATTCGTTATTCATAGATATTATCCGTACTAATCTTTTCAGTATGCTTTCATTAGGGAGCTTTTGGTACCCTAGTGATTCTTTTCCTTCTCTGAGCCATTCAAAGCTATTCACCTTTCTGAGCTGGAAAGGCCATGTGTAGTATTTTATGTATTAAGGTAATAAAAATATTTTCTATATTCTCTATCCCATTCCATATGCTACCTTTAAAGCTCTGATTTGTTTTTTTTAATGCAAGTGGGTATGAAATTAGGGTCTTCACTGAGCTGTGACTATTAAGATCTAGTTCCCTTTTCTCAGATGGTATATTTAATTTAGAACGACACAAGATCTATTTTCCTCTTCAGTGATCATTACTTTGCTTTTATCAACTTTTAGCTTTATTTGACATCATGTTGTCCATGTATCTAACTTTTAACATGATTCACTGAAGTTCCCTTCATTCCTCTCTGGACTTGACCATCCAGATAATTCTGTGATCTGCAAATTTGTGTTACCTCATTGCTCATCCCTTTTCCAGTTCATTAATAAATAAAATAAATAACGCTGGACCTAGCACAGAACCAACAGCTGCTCTGCTATTAATCTTTTGCCCTTTTCATCAAATCATTTTTTGATGAAAATGGGTCATTTAATATTAGAATCCTGTCTCCAAGCCAGTTTTTGATGCATATCAATTTTTTGTATCTCATCTGATGACTACATATTTCCTTTAGTAGCCTCCTGTCAGGGACCTTGTCAAAAGTCTTTTGAAAGTCTAAATAAATTATATTAATTACTTTCATTTATTCCTTTTCAGTGCATTCATAAAGATCTAATAAATTAGTTAAATGTGATTTTCCTTTGCACAAACTCTGCTAGTTAGATATAGAAATGCACCTAACTGGAAAATTCCCAGACTGATTGAGTTCATGTAATACAGTTAATAGCTCACGTGTATTTCTGATCTTGTTAACTTTCATGAAGTAAAAGAAAACATATTTATTAGAAAATATTTTTGGTTGGCATAGATTAAGATACAGGAAAATAAATTCTTCAGTACAGTATGAGCTCTGGAGTAGTTATCTGTGGATGTGCCTTTGAAATATTTATGGAAGGGATCTACTAAAGCCTTTCCAAAGACTACAGTGCAATATCATGGGTGGTATTTCTGTGAGCCTTTGTAGTTATTTACAGGGAAGCATAAAGCAGAAATGGGATGGGATGCCACTCACACTGTTGAGAAGGTGGTAGACCTGTTGGAACCAGAGCCAAATGTGCATTCTTCTGAATGAAGAAAATGAAAAAAATATTCTGACTTTGTATTACTAAATAAAGTGTGAGAACAGTGAAGAATGATCTGGTGCAAAATCTCTCTGATAAATTTATTATTGAAATGGGAAGGGAATGGGAGGAGAGGGAAGGTATTAAAATGTGCTGATTTAGCCAGTTCCTAAAATGATCTAATTTATGCAGATGCTGAGGGTGCATGTTTATCCCAAGATACAAGGGATGGAACAGAGCTCCTGGCAGTCCACTTCCTCAGCGCTGGGGAAGCTCAATGTACCTTATTTTGGGGCTCACTGTGTGAGAGATTTCAGAGCATGATACAGTTGGCAGCAGTCGTATTTGGATTTGGGGGTTGTAAACCGTGAATTAAGCAGGCTGGGTTTCTCCTTGTAAATAAGAGTTCAGTCGTAAAGCTAACATGATTATTCTATGGTTATTTTAATTTAATCTTCTTGTTCTGATGAACTGAAGATATTTTGACTTTTTAAAAATACATTGCATCAAATTTGTTTAAAACTAAGATGGCAGCTGTGTTCAGTGATCAAATTCTTTCATTTAACGTAGATGTACTAATGTGTGTGTTTGCCCAGATTATTATGCTCTTAATTGTATCTGAAAAATGTTAGGGTCTCCGTGTAACAAAATACAATTTAGCTTTTACAACAAGCACAGCAACAGCAAGTGACTGAGGACAAATTGGAATGTAGTTACCAGTCTGGCAAATATTAGTTCGAAACTCCCAATGGTAAAAGTGGCTTTTGTAGCAGGTGAGCTGATAAAGAAAACTGCTATGACAAATGTCAGATTCTTTTTCCTTGCTCTGGTGCCCTTTAAAATAACTTGAGTGTTTCAGCAGAATTGCAGAGGTTTAGCTAAGTTTGTGGTTTTTAAATTAATGGCATTCAGATCATGTCATTATGAGTAGAACAGAGAGCAGAGAGGATACTCTTCAACCTATTATGACATGCCCTATTTGAGCTTCAGCTTGAGCTGACAGTCTTGACATAATAATATATTGTGTGAACACAAACATAACATGTTTGCTACAGGTAAGATTAAGTTGCAAATATGGATCTGTAATCAGAATGTTATAATTCGTACTACTTTAATGTACATTTACTTGGAATTTCCCCCTATAATCTTGGTATAATAATTCCTATACGTATAATAATTCAATATACGTATAGTTTATATGTTTTACTAGCTCTGTTTATAATTCTTTTCTTTCTAAAAAAGGAATAAGAACTGATATAACAGACCTGGTTTAAAAAAAAAAAAAAAGCCCTAGTCTTCCAGTTTAACAAGAAGAGTAAACTGACATTGTCAAGAACTTTTGACTCTAATATCTGATTTTTAATGCTTTCTGCAGTTTACAATAAAGGAATAAGATTGCACAGCTGGGTACTGACTTTTGTATTTGATGAAACAAAACATATCTGTCTTTGGGTCAAAAGTAAGAAGCTCTTTATTTGCACAAGGGAGTGGATTTCTTTCTCTTTTCCTTGTTATAAAACATGGAGACAACCACAGAATAAGAATCCTTCTAAAAAGAAACCTCCAAAATGCCATCTTTGACCAGGTAGTTTAACTGCAAGAAATAAAGATAAGTTTTCTGTAGTACGTTGTTGAAAATACAGGTGGAGACTAATCTGTAGTATTTACTTGAAAGACAGATCCTAGGGCTGTCTTTAAACAAACTCATTTTCTGCAAAATTAAGTACACCAACTAGGTGATATTTCCCTGAAAACTCTCACAGGGAATTGTGGAGTTACAAGTTTGAGAAGAAAGGTGGTATTTTTGAGACAGCACATGGAGACTGCTTTGATACAGTCTGCTCCTCCTATTCTCACAGGTGTTGTGAATTTGAATAATTTATGTAATCTTTTTTCAACTTTGGATATTGTGACAGAACATTTTAAATATAAAATAATTTCATTTACACTTCCTACTGTCTACAACTTCAACATTACAATATAAACCCAGCTGAAGGTATTTTAAGGCCTCTGTAAAGTAAAGTGAATAAACTATGTACGAATCTTTCTTTGCAGATCAAGATTTTTTTTTTATAGCAAGTTCTAAAACAATTTGTCTGGGAACCAAAGCTGGCTAAAGCGAGGTATGCAACTTATTAGATGTAATGCTTTCTTCTTCTCCTGTATTCAAATAATTTCTGAAAGACAGGATCTTAAGGGCACAAAACAGCCTGAATGTGATATGGCATTCCTGTAATGACACTCTGTATGAGCTGCAGGATTTAAGTCTGTCACCAGCTTCATGAAGGTTGCTTCTATCAAAGTCCTTACCAGCAGATATGTATCTGTTTGAAATGACCGTTTTCCCTAGAGCAAATGCCACAGCAATACCAAGACCTCAAGTGACAGTTAAATCAAAGCTAAGAGGTAACTACTAAGAGTACAGAGAGCATCAAGTTGCATTCCTCATTATAGCTTCAGCACTATAGCAATTCTGCATGTACGCACTATAGTGTAGCTTTCATATTTGAATCCACCCTAAGATTTAACCAATGTCGAAGTCCTCAGGAACCAAAATTGTATCAATTACACGTATATGCAGCATGTTCTCTATTGCAAGAAGTGTTAGTGAGGCTTTTCCAGAAAATCGTTCTACTGAGGATAGTTTACCGTAGTTAATAAACTCACTATTTTTCCTGATTTCTGAGGCATTAATTGGTGTCACAAATTCAGTCAAACACAAAAAAAAAAAAAAAAAAAAAAGGCAGTTCAGTTTATTGGAATGTGCTAAGAATACGCTTCTAGCCAGAAAAAAATATAATAACCAAAATGAAGTTTTTGTAGAACTTAAATCTATGCTTAGGGGATTAGCTGGCTTGCATTCTATTCTAAAAGCATTCTTAATGGCACAGTTTATAAAGTTTCATGTTCAAAAGACATTAATTAAATGCTAATGTCTTTTTTGGTCTGTTTTGATCTGGTTCAACAGTCTGAAATTGATGTTTATTGCAATTGATGGTTATTGCATTTTTGCTTACTGCAGTAAAGATCTACATTAAAGTGCATAATAAGTTTTTTATTTTAGTAAAGAGTAGCTTAAAAATTCAGCAGGATATTTAAATAAAATAAAAAAATAAAATTAGAAGGTGATTTCTAAACTTTATATATGTTATTATGAAGTCAAAACATCCAATATAGTACTTCACAATTTCTTGATATTTGTCAAATTCAAATACCATTGCTATCTGTACATGTAAGATATACATAATTATTTATGAAAAGTATTTTTTTCACTATGAAGTGATATAGTTCCCATCTTTTCTAAAGGAAAAGTACAAATAATCTTTAAGTTTTTCATCATGGAAAGACCTCTTGGAAGATGATATCTATCTTGTATTCTGAAATTACTCAAGTTCATTCAGAATATTGAAGACCATGACAAACATTCAGAAGTAAATGAAGTATCAATGACCTCCTTAAAGCTTCTGTATAATATGTTATTGATAAAAAGACTAGATACTATAATGAGTGCAAACTGGAGAAATTGGTAGTATAGATTTACTTTAATGGCTGCTAACTGATTTACAGTAACTTCAGATCAAATATTCTTACAATTATAAATCAGTCAAGAACACTACCTATTCAGTAATAATTATGCAGTACACTTTTCCAGGTTATGCCATTATTTCCAGTATTAATGATTTTTTGCTGTAATCCTGTAGTTATACTTTTAGCATTTGTAATATTTCCAGATAGTTATATTAGGAACTTTCCTTAATTTCCATATTTCTATCACAGAATAGAAGTTTTCTCTGGCAGGGATGTGCTGGACTGGCAAATCTTACCTTCTTGGAACACATATCAAAGCACTGGTCATAGCAGTAGAAAGAAAGATGAAAAATATAGCCTTGGAATAGCAAAGGATGCAGAAAATCAAGACCATTGTTTATTATTTAGTATGTCCAAATATTTTATTAACACTTACTCATTGATACCTGCTCCAAATCTATGAGTGAATAAGTGAATCTGACTGTCACTTATGAATTATTTTGGCAGGGGAAAATGTCTTGCAACAGTACTGTTATTAATGCAGTAGTCATTATCTATGATTTGCCTACTTTTCAAACTCGTATAGATTTACATCTCTGTGAGAATTTACTAAATTAATTCATGCAGTTTAATAAAATGGGTCATGGAAGTAAACATGGAACTTGCATTTTTCATGCATATATTTTGGCAAAACTATGTAGGCTTTAATTTATCTCCCAGCCAAAAAAAGGAGCAATTCCCTTAACAGTAGAAAGGGTAACTAAAACTCCAATGTTTCTCCTAAAGTCTTTTTTAAAGAATAAAAATGTGACACTGCGAAGTGAACTCATACACCTTAAGACTCCTAGTGAAGAGTACCCTATGACTTTTGTATATTTAATAAAAGAGCAAGAAAGAACAAGAAGACTATAAAAATATAAAATGACGACTAATCAAAAATCACAGTAAATGTCTAAATAAATAATGATTTAAAATTGAAGATAGTTTCTTTGGTCTTTGTCTTGCTAAGGGATCAGAAGGCTTTTGCATTGCAGACTGAGAATGAAAAAGTATTGCTAAGGTGAGCCTGAGGAGGAAATATGCCACTGGAAGTTGATCTCTTGTATGGAAACAGGCTGTTTCTTGGACAAAATGATATAGTAAGGTAGCTATCAGTTTCTAGTTTTGCCATGCAAAAAAATTTGAACTGTGATCATGAGATATCGCTAATGGTTATATTTTTGTATGTGTAAGTAGTTCTGATTTCTGATATATTCTGATGTATTTCAATCTATATCCATAACCTAATATTTTAGGCTCCTCCCTAACTGGCTATCCTAATATCTAGGGAGTTGCTTACTAATATTTCTGTTGTTTTGTCTTGAAAGCTTTTAAAAATTCATGTTCAGAGTTGAGTTTCTGCAAAATTCCTGCCAAAGAACAAAATTACATTTCATTTAAATTTGTGGTTCCTTGCAGAAGCTGTGTGAAATCAGTCTAAAGGCAGAAGATAAAATGTGGTGTTCACTGGCAGAACAGAGATCCATTTTGTTCACTTACTACTTGGAAATATGAAAATGTAAAAGTCATTGCATCTTGCTTTAATTCCAGTTTGCTGTAATGTTTCTTACCCCATTAACTGCAAACAACTGAAGACATGTCTTCATATACTAGGGGTCTGTGTATACTGTGTGCTATATACTTTAGATATGTATGGGAAGCATATTACTCAGGGGAAGTCTGAGCAAAGAAAGTGAACCTGGAGGGGAAAGAAAAGAATAAGAGAATATGATGAAAGCAAATCATGTTAGCACTTTGTTTTGCTTTTGCTCTTTTTATTACTTCCTAATGTTTCCCTTATCAAGTACTACTTAGACCAAGATAGAATTTTAGGGTGATTTTTAGGGCGTCTGATGTTTAGGATCTTGATAATCCAAAAGTCTCTGTTGCCTAAAGCTGAAGTAGTGGCTTGCAGAAATAATGTGGGTCTCATCCATCCTGCTAGCTCTGCTTCTGTCCCTTTTCCAAAGCATAAAAAATTATCTAATCTCATACACACTTAAGTTTGTGTTTCTTACTCATTTATTATGCTTTTGCTTTAATGCAGTGACATTACCTAAGGTCATCAAAGAATTATTGGTCTTTTCCAGCCAAGAAGCTATAAATTGGAGATTATTTACTTTATACAATATAATATGCTACATTTATTTACCCTCGCAGATGCCTTTTTTTTTTTTTTTTAATATCTAATGTGCTGAGTATCCAGGCAGGCACTACAAAAATTAAAATGTAAACAACTAGCCAAATGCAAACTTCCCTTTCTGCACTAACTGCTTCAGTTGAATCATACAATTACAGAATAATTTAGGTTGGAAGGGACCCTTTGAGGTCTCTAGTCCAATCTATTGCTCAAAGCAGAGCTAACTTCAAAGTTAAATCGTGTTCCAGATAAGAGATTTCTGAGAAGCCCTAAAGGTTTTATGGACCTCAAATATTCTCATAAATTTTCCATTTCTGGATAAGATTTCAGTTAATATCTTTTTACCCAGGACTTGCACTACATTCATTTCATAAGGCCTGAGCTTTAGCTTACACATAGTGCTACACATATAGGACTAGATTGTGCTTTGCTCTGATACAGCTACGGTGTATAAAATAAGTGCTTTGGCAGACACATCTGAGGATAATGCCCAGTCACTCTCTGAGGAATGCTTCTCTAGGATTTAATTGGAGATAATTAATTTCCCTATCAGAAAGCCACAGATTAACTCTTAAAGTGCCATTCATGGAGCACTAGGGCATTATTGAGGAGTTTTAGAAAGCTTTAGGAAGATTGTCAGTGAGAAACGATCCCTAAACAAATTAATATAGTATGGAAATTTGCAACACTGTTATATCCAAAATCTGCTCTTTAGTTCTGTTTGCCCTTTTGAATGAAGATATTAATAGATGAGGCAGAATAGGAGCCTTACTTTTTGTATTTTTGTATTTTATATGAATAACAATAATATAATGTAAACTCTAGCTGTTGCTGTGATTGGCATTATTTTAAACTCTTCTGTTTGGGGGTCTCTTCTAAGTAGGTTCTACCTAATTCACATGCACATATTATACATGTTCTCTCTTCTTTGTCCGTTTGTCTCTAAATAAAGAGATACAAGTAAAGAATCAGACTTTCATATGTGCTGCTGGGAAAAAAAAAATCTGTTTTTTCCTCTTTAGTCTGAGCACAATTAGCCCTGTGAAATGTTAGGGTCAAGATATTGCTGCAACAGAACTGCTAAGTTCTGCATGATAATGCACAAATCTAGTGTGATAGTAAAAAATAAAGGTTATTTTTTCCAAGTTCTCTTTTCTGTGTTAGCTAGGTGCAAACAATCCTCTAGATAACAATGGCATTTGTCACCTCATTGGGAAAAGTGGATGGATTTCCAGTCACGTCTCTTTTTCCTGGTGTTATCCACTTAAAGAGTTTGGCAAAGTTTGTTCGTAAACTTTTCAGAACAAATATATTGGTACCAAAAGAGAGAGAGACAAGTATTAATCTAATGTGGCAGATACAGTTCGATGCTCCACCTAACTTGAGCTGCACATTTTCCATCGTTGTAGCCAAGGGAGCTGGGCATGACATGAAAAAGCTTTGCCTGCAGGAGCAGACAAGGAGATTAAGTGGGCTGGAGGAATTCACCATTTAGAGGGCCAGGTAAAAATCAAGAAGAAGAGAGTGAAGTAGAATTTCTCTTTTATGAAAATAATTGCCTAAACTGAATCTAATGCACCAAATCTCTTCTTAATAATATTATTGTAATAAATTTTAGAAGTGAAGAAAACAGTATGATGCTTGGCTGACAGTCATATAATGAGTGGGACTTGAGAACGGTGGGATTCTGGAGCTAGCTACAGGCTATATTTGTTCTTGCATCTCTACTGATGCTTTAAAAAGCTATGGGATTTGGATGCATGCAAAATTAAAAATGTCAACAAATCTACTGTGGAGGAGTAATACGATCCTTAGCGCTGTTCATGGGCATATCAATTTTGCTTCTTAACACACAACAATCTGTACTTTTCCATCATTTCTTTTCATGAAAATATCTTATGCTAGTCTAATACCAGAATGTACTGCCTTTGTCATCTTCTAAAATGACAGTGCCACACTGGAAATAATTACTTGAGAATACTTTCATCTATATAATACAATGATTTCAGGCAAAGAAATGAATCAGACACAGATGAATTGAGTTATATATCCTGACTTTCTAATAGCTGAATGGGATTTTCAGACTGACACTGCCATAACAGTTTTAAACTCTTCAGTCCTCATTGTTCAAAACGTTTCTTGTCAATAGGCTCTGAAATCCAGTGATACAGTAATACTGCACAGCTGTAGGAAGTCCTTCCTGAAATGTTCCACGTTGGCCATTCACTTTGGAAAAAGAGTATGGGCATGGGCAAGGGCATGGAAGCACTATTGAGTGCCAGCCTGCAGCAGTTCCTACACCTCAATCTGATTTCCTAAAGAAGTAAAACCTAGCATTATAATACTGTTTGTCCACTTTTCTGTTCCTTGACCCAGCCACTAGCTTGTGAACATATTGCTTAATTTAAATCAAATATGGCAGAGGGATAGAGGGACAGATCTGGGGAAAATTGGTGAATAAGTAGAGGAAAGACATGCAAATGACTGCCACTGCAGAGAGACAAGCTGCAGTGTGAGCTCAGCAGTTCTCTCTCCCGTTTGGCCTGCTGGCTAGCACGCTGGCAAACTTGCCAGCCCATCACACACTGAGCTTGGAGCCAGCCACAGCGTGCTGCCTCTTGCCCAGCTGGTGAGAAATGACATGAGAGGGAGCTTTGAAATCCTCTAAAGTCTGTTGCAACAAAATGTACGGTAACTGAGGGATGGCAGGATCCAGGATTCTTGCAGGAGGTGATGTTGAGACATGGGATAACTATCTGTAGAAACCAGGTTCTGTTAAGTCTGTAGTTCAGAGAGCTACTACTTAAAAGTAGCTACTACTTAAAAGTTGTTTTGGCTAGTTATTTTTATGCATGTGATAAATACAAGTAACACCGAGACACAACAAATCAATAGTGTTGCCAATAGTATTTTGTGTAGAACATTACAGGAGAGTGAGAGTCTAAATTTAATCTTTTCTGCCCCAAATTCCTACAGTTTCAAGCCCTGGAAACCGTTAGGGAATTGTTTGGGATGAACCTGATAACACTGCCCCACCTGCAGTTACTAGTGAGTGAAATTCAGCTCCCTTGAGAGGAGGGCAGGATCTCAGAAGATGTAGGTTAGGTTTGCTTCTGTGCCATGTGCAGAGTCAGCAGCAAACAGAAATCTGTCAAAAAAAGCTGCAGTGCTAGAAGGCAGAAAACTCTTCTTCTTTCAGCTCTCCCACAAACTGGCATCACATTTGATAACAGTAGTATCAACTGTAAGAGAATGTTGTCCAGCAGATGTGCTGTTCTGTCATCTTGCCTTTATTTCTTCTGCTGAGACAATGCCTATGGAGATGCTGAAAGGTTTAAAACTTGCTGTCTCAAAGCAAAATCTCATGTAATAGAAAGTGAAGGAAGTGTAGAAAACAAAGGAATGAATCTCCTGTGGCCACATAAAATAAGAACTATGCTAATYCCCTTTGTGTCTGAACCTAGATAAATCATCTTTCCAGTTTTGGTTCAGTACAGTTTTCCTCCTTGAAAACGCCTTTTCTGTGAGGAAAAACAAAAAAAGAAGGAAGTGCAGCATAACAAAGGGCTGTTTGGATTGACTGGATAGATTTTAGATGAAGTTCCTAAAAGAGGGAAGGAATGAAACTTGAGAGACTTAAGAGAAAGAATCTGGCCACTTCAGGAAAGTTTGGATGAACAACTGAATTTAAGGCACCTACAGTAATTTATGGAAGTTTCATGCTGAACGTTTTCCATTGCAGTCATTAGCTCATGCTTCACTAGTGGTTATGTGGATGTTATATTGCATTATCAAGGGGATTATAAAAGCCTTTTGAAACCTGCATGTTCTGCTTTACACTATAGTAACCCCATCTGTGTTGTACCAATCATCACTAGACTTAATTTTGCCATGGAAACTAATTTAGCTTGTTTGGAGAATTTATAATAGCATTTTCCTTTGCGAGGTTTTCTTTCTAAAATGGTGAGTTGCAATGTGACAAACATGAACCCTTGAGAAGGACTTAAACCTTTAATATGGTGTAGGCTCTAGTTCTATTAGTATTATTCTTTGATATTATTCTTTGGCATATGAGCGTTATGAAAGAGCAAAACTTTCCTTTTTTTGATACAGTCACATGAGATCTCTTCTTGGTGAGAATTTGTAGAATATGAATATATGCTTTATTAAAAGAGCTTCAAGTCATGCAGCTTGGATTTCAGAGAATTCCATATAGGCACAAAGATATTCACTGAGATTTCTTAACCATTTAAGTAAAAAATCCAGGTGTGAAATGTTAATTGGGGTTTTAATTAGGAACGTGACTCTTCTCCCCAAATGTTTGCAAATGTTTGGCTTTGTGGGCTTGATTCACTTCAAAATATAAAAATTGTCCCTACTTAGTAAAAGCTTTAATATTTGAGGAGTCTGTGTATATATTTTGCAAGCCCTTGCAGAGAGTTGGGTTTTTTTTTCTTTCACCCAGATAGTCATCATTAAAATGGACTGGATCTCTCAGCAACATAGTGTCTTCTCAGATGATGATGGGCTGTGACCTTCTCTTCAAAGAATAAATGATTTTGCCTGGTGCTTTATGATACTAGTCCATTTCCAAATCAAAGGAATTTCATATGGGCTCCCTTACTTTCTCTGTCATGATATCGGTACGTTGTTGTTCACATAAGGAGCTTTGCAATGCTTCTCTTATGTTGACAGTTTTAGGCTCTGTTTTTCCAAATGAAAGCAAATGAGACTTTAACCAGCATCAATACTGCTGTCTAAAAACTTAAATTTAACTGATTTACAAAGAATTAGTTGTCCAGCACTTAGGAGGATAGTCTAACAAGCAAAGTGTTCTGTGGAGAGCCCAATTTATTAAAAGGAAAACATGATTAGTCAAAGATTGCAGCTTCTGTGCCAACCTGTTTTCTAATTAGCTGACATAAAAGCATGATAAGGTTAAAAAAAGGAAGTGTTTAATGAAGAGCCTTATTTGGAGGCAGTATACTTCCTAAAATTTGTAATGACTTTATTAAAACAAAGCATATCTTTTAAGAGTAAAGTCAGAAGTAGTTTATGTTTGAAGAGTATTCACTCTTTCTCTCCAATACTCTGCAGGGCTTGTTCAGTTCAATCACTTACTTTTAAAAGGCTAATGGCTACTTTTGGTTTAATTGTGACATGTAGAAAATAAGACTTTAGCTCTCAAAGGACCTGAAGCTAATCATGTTTTTAGAGTTTTTAATTCCCACAGAAAATGATAAGAACTGAGAGTGTTAGTTACATTTCATATGGAACCTTGACACCACATGGAATAAGATTTAAAAATCCTGAAGCTACGGTTTAGTTAGGTTTTAGGCCCTAGAAGAAGAAGAAGAAGAAGAAAAGTGACTTCTGCATATGTGCTTTGATAGGAAACCTGATGCAAGAGAGGAAGTCTCTCATACCTAACTGGAGAACCTTCCTGCTAAAGCCATTGCTGTTTTGGAAATGGTATTTTTCATGCATTGGGTGAGTGGAGCTTCTCAAACCGCGAGACTTGCATTCAGACCACTGTGTATCTGCATGATTGATGTGTTGACAGTAAATGCTAGTTACTGACATCAAATTCAGATTGCCYGGGGTTGTGTTCCTGCGTATCCCTGAGTTGTTTCCTTGTTTATCTATCTCACTTGTTCCTATGGTTCACCATTCAGCATTCGCTGTGGCATTTTGGTGTCTTCCATTCTAGACACATGCTCAGCCCAGCACAGCTGTTCTGTGATGATTGTGGCTTTATTCCCTGAAAGATCACTGTGTTCCAAAACTTTATTGTTACAAATGTTGTTCTGCTATATCATGCACGATATGGCACACAGATGGTGCAGATGAAATCCATTTAAAAGCTGTATATGTCATCAATATTAAGGCAATGTTTCATACCCATATAGCAAACAGGATATTCTTGCCACTATGTAGATGTTTTATATAGTTTGGTGCTTTGCTTTTTTCCAAACTCTGCCTACTAATCAAACCAAAGATCTGTCATACCTGCCAGGGCATTTTGTCAGGCCTTTGTCCAAAAGGATGTCATCGGATGTGTTGCTAAGATCATAAAATTATTTGATAGCTTCTGACCATATATTGCTGTTTAAACTTTGCTTATGGATCCATCACTTCAGTGTTCTTCCAGGTTCATAATGATTCACTATCTCTTTACAAACAGGTTTGTAGAACCAATATTCAGCAACTTGTCTTCCTGTTTGAGCCTCAATGGCAAAGCTTTTGGCATGCAACACCTCACAATTGTCTAAAAAGGGTTTTGAGGATCTCAATACTGGTTTAAACAACTTTCCAGGTTATGAAAAATGTACCTAGAGTCAAMCTCCTTCCTTTATCAGTGAGTAGCATGGCTGCAAGACAGAATCATGTTGAGCACTAGGGGTTTTTTTTTTAGTTGTTTTTTTGCTAAAGGCAATGAGGAAAGGATTGGTCAGGACACTGTTCTAGCTAACCTTACTATCATGGAACAATCTTGAGATGTCATGTTATCAGTATGCTTTTGTGGGAACTAACATTTCAAGCTAGCCAACAGACTTGAAGTCTGGTGACAGTTGCACATATATTTATCTGATTTCTGAAGACAGAGAATACAACAAGCCTTCTACCCTTCTTGTCTCACAGTTGAAGAGCACTAAATATAATTTTACCTGTATCTCCTTTAAATCAGAAGTCACAGTTGATGAGTAGTAATGCACTATGGCTATTGTGGCTACCTTTCTTTTATAAATGAGAACAGTGGCATTTTTAATTCCTGGGATATTTCAGTTCTCCATGTGTTGAGGAGAGACTTCTAGAGATACATCAAGCCTTTTAGTCTGTACCTAAATAGTTCTACTAGTATATCATCAAATTCAGGTCATTTCACATTTTGATTGCATTGCTGCCTTTATCAAGGAATGGTGACCCCCCTTACGCCTGAATTAAATTTGTAGATTGTTTTGCTAGAGGAATTATGTGAGAATTTAGAAGTGATATTTCTATATCTTAAAAAAGGTTACTACTGAGCTCATTTCGGTAATGTCTTTTTACAAGTAGCAAGGGTAGTTTGCAGATAATAACAGTCATTCATTCTTTACACTACAAACCACAAGATGCCAAATCAAACAATTCTTGTAATATTTGTTGTAGGTTTGGGGGGGGGGGGTTGTATGTTTGTTTGTTTTGCAAAATTGCACTCCTGTCGCTTCTGCTGAATGCCTTACATTGAGCTGTTTGACTGGATTTGGTTACTGATGGGCAAAGCTTCTCTTGCATCTATACTAGTAGTTCATAGGAGGTCAAATGCAGCCCTGCCGCAGCCTATTCCATACCTGCTGCTGGGCCCTTTCGCTCATAATACTGAACATGCTCAATAAGGTCCCATGGAGTGGATAGAGATGATGTTTTTTGCCTTTGGGTGGAAGGAGAAAGGAGTTATTGGTGATCACAGGCTGATGCTTTCGGTGTTTACTAAACGGCAGACTATTGCCTTCCTCTCTCTAGTGCAAAGTTACACAGCAATTCACTGCTAATTGATGAGCTTTCTTTTACTCAGATATTGAAGTTTCTCATATAGCTGATTCTGTCTGAGATTTGTGTTGATGTAGTGAGTTTATCCAGGTCCGAGGGAAAAAAAAATCCTTCTTGTCTTCTGTATTGTTGTGTTCAGAGCAAAAGTACTGGTGACTGTAGCATAGTCTGTATTTTCAGCGGAAACTAGAGAGAGATCACATGCACTGTGGGACAGACTTTTGTAATCTTTGATAAAACTACAAAGCCAGCACCTGATTTTCATGGCTGTGATCTCGATAACTATGCTGGAAGAATAAGCTTTCCTTTGCCATTAAGTCTGGCTTTGTTTAGTGGATCAGCATCTACCCCTTATTCAATCAATTTTAATCTCTGAACATGCAAATTATGGCATCACATTGAGAGTGTTACTGTTAAAAAATGATGCGTACATCCCAATCACAAAAATTTGCCACAGACTCAATAGTCTGGCCAGGTTTCCAGTGAAGCGTGAAGACTTAAGGACCCAGACTCACTAAAAAACCCCACCACTGTAATTTTGGACTCTCTGCAATGCCTAACCCCAGCATCCTTCTCGCCCCTGCAGCCTTCCCCTGCTGCTCATATAGCCAAACACTGGAAAGAAAGAAGATAGCTTTAGCTGCTACTTAGCCCTGGGGAAGGCATCTTCCCTTTATCCCTCGGGCTCCCTGCCGGTGCTGCTGCTCCCTTCTCCCCTCTCCCCTCCCCAGCCGGACTCCAAAGGTGAATTCCTGAAGCTCCGTGTCCCCCTTTGAAGAGATCATTTCCAACTCTAGCAGGGAAAGGCTGGGCCTTGCATGGGCATTGATTGCAGTGCTCCCTTCACCCAGGCTTAGCCTCAACTCTAGTGACATGCAGTTACAGCCCAGGAAATTATATGCCTATAACAGCTAGCTCTTGCACAAGTATAAATCAGAGATAATTCTATTATACTCCTTGGAATCACATCAGAGAAAGTGAATGAAGACTAACAGCATACTTTTTTTATCCAAATTATTCTCTAGAAGACACTAAGCAAATAAAAGAAATAGCCTAATTATGCATAATAATTTTGCAAAACACATGGTTGATGTTTTACATATTCCTTGCTATTTTCAAAGAATACTTACTCTGGTAAACCTGTGCTTCTAAGCACCACAGATATCATTAACAGTAGCATTTAATTATAACAAAGCTAATAGTACACTTTTTCTTCCACCTAAAAGCTGCTTTGCTTGAGGGCATTACTAGGACTGACTAACATCTTCAGTTTCTTGAAATTACATGAACGTCTGTTCCTTTTTCAAAGTACCGTCAGCATGCTCCTTTAGTTGTACATTTTGCTTACTTGAACGGTTTTCATGGAGCTCTGATTTGAGGACAGGATGTCAGACTACTACAAACAAATCACAGTCATTATTTTTAAAAGAGTAACAGGGACATAGCTCTCACCTAGTGATTGAAGCAGCTGGCGTGCCTGGCATGCCTGGCAGCCTCAGCAGTGGAAAGAAAGAGTCTCCAGGACTGTAACTTGCACCTGATGGTATAAGTTGCCTCTTGCTATATGTTATAGTTGTACAGTCCCCCTCTCAGATAGAGCCTGTATCTCCTCGAGGGTATGAAGTTTGGGGTCTCTTTGATTGACTCAGTAGGAAGGGTAGAAAGGAAAAGGGCAGGAAGGAACATAAAAGCAAGGAGAAATTTCAGCATTACTTGAAATCTTTTAGCCAGAATTGGATTTTTTCAAAAGGAGATGCTCAGTTTTAACCACATGTTATTTGGTCTTAGTAAGGATTTTGTTTGTTTGTTTGTTTGTTTGTTTGTTTGTTTTGTTTTATATAAGTGAAAAAATCCATTTCCTGAGAAGAAATAACTGGATAAAATAATATGTGTGCTCCCCTACTGGCCCAGGAGTAAACACATGACTTCCAGATGTTCAGAGAGTTATGAAATACTGATGGTTCTGTTTTGTGCCATTGTTGTGGAAGAGCCGATTTTTCTCTTTAGAGTCCCATCCTGTTTTGAGGGTTTAAAACCTAGCAGTACATTTTTTGCTCCAAGCTTAATCTTGGCATATACATTTCAAGTCAGGAATAAATTAACTTTTTTCATTTTTTTTCCCCACAAATTAGGAAAAACAATATGTAGATGTTCAGAAGACAAGTCCTTTAAACAGTGTAAAAACTAAAGCTTTTCATAGCAGAATAGGGGTTCTGAAACATACAGGTGAGGTTATATGAAACCACTACTGCCATTTTGTTCCTTAGCTGCATAAATTTAACTCGCTCATCATTTTTGGAGCTATAAATCATATTTGTTGAAATCAATGAAATTACTTACTGGCAAAGCAACATGCAAATGTTAGGAAAAGCAAGGTCTCCCAGACAGCAGAGGTATGTGTCTCTAATCTGATCAGCTCGTGAGGGCCCTCCCCAAGCATGCATTGCTAAATGATGTATTAGGAATTATTTGCCTGGCTTTATTAGCTGTATCTTTTTCTTTGTCAGTATCAAACCTATGGTCACTCACAAAACTCATGTAAAATTTTGAAACTGATGTATCTTAGTGTGCAGAGCTCTATTATAAAACTACAGGATCCAAGAGAGCCTTTAATCTCAAAGCAGAAGCAAAACCATAATTCACCTCTCTTTTTTATAGCCTGTAATCCAGTATGTTGATTTCCTTAGATTTCTTACTATGTTTCTGAGATGAGCAAACATGAAGTTTTCAGAAATTGTCTGCAAATATACTAGCAGCTGAGCTTATTCTTTAGATAATTTGCTTGGTTAATTAATTTCTACCAGTAAACTGTTTCCTCCTCCTGATTCTACAAGTATAATGTAGAGGTGGGACCAAATGAAAGCACTAGGTTCAAACTTCAGAGCAGATTATAACCCAGACATTGTGTCACTATTGAATCTCTATTAGAGTTAAGCATTTCAGTCCCACAACAGAATTTTGGCAAGAAGACAGCTGTGAACACATGAAGGTTGTCTTTAGGGCTGTTTTTTTGCCCTTCTAAATTGAGGACAGTGCCTTTTAAGCCCATCCCTATCTCAAATCAGATTATTTTGAGAGGTCGTTTATAGTTTACAGCTGCTTACAGCTTCTAAATTGCCATACCAAATGATGTGACAGAGTAATGTAAAGCAGTCTTAATGAACAGGATAAATCTCGTTCATATATTGTAATCGTTAGTGGAGTTGGTAGGGAGCACCTGAACACATTATTGACATGACTGTTTACTTTTTTCTCTTAAGGGAATAATAGCTATTCCAACCATGAAATATTACTGAATTTAACCCTTTTATTCTGCATTGCACAAGAGAATCTTAATTACACATGGATCTTTTCTGTATTTTAAATACTTAATATTTTATCAAGTAAATGAAACTTAGTGATACATTACTTATAAAATCTGCTAATGGTATCTTCTAATGATATTGCCAAGGACAGGAGATATTTGAGAAACCCTGACATTTCTTGTCGTATAATCAAGAGTTCAGTGTTGGTAGTTAGACTGAGCTAGCCCTACAAATAGCTGTTCAAAATAAAYCCCTATTTAAATGTATAAATTATGTAGAAGTCCCCATTACTGTAATATATGATTATATTTCTTTCATTCTTTTATTCCTTAGTAGAAGTCAAACCACTCCTATATTCTGGTCTTAGGTCTTGGCAATTTTCAACAATAAACACGAGTTCCAGATGTTCACTCAAGCTACAGGACTTGACTGCCAGTTCGGTTTGTGCCATTGTTGTGTGAGAGCTCATCTTCCCCTTGGAGACCTCTGCTATTCCAGAGATTTACAGCATGGTCATAAAATGTTGTTTCCAGCTAAATTTTGGCATATAAAGTTCACCTCAGGAACATAATGTGTTTTTTCACAAATAAAAGGCTGTTTGGATTATGTTGTTGTATGTTTAAAAACTTATCTTTAGGATAAACCTTTACTGTTTGTTTTTCTGAAATAGAGAATAGTCTTTTAACAATATCTAAATGATTTCCAAGCACAAACCTCTTTTCTCTTAAACATTTAGACAGTCTTATAGGTGGCTATTTCTAAACTGTATGTATTTTTGCACTTGAAATCAACATTTATAGAGTTCCTAGACTACTGAACATAGACAGGCACTAGCCAGCATGAGTTAACTGTCAAGCAGATAACTCTAGTGAAACTCAAAAGAATCACAGAATCACAGAATGGCTGAGGTTGGAAGGAACCTCTGGAGATCATCTAGTCCAGCCTCCCTGCTCAAGCAGGGTCACCTAGAGCACGTTGCACAGGATTGCATCCAGGCAGCTTTTGAATATCTCCAGAGAAGGAGACTCCACAACCTCTCTGGGCAACCTGTTCCAGTGCTCTGTCACCCTCACAGTGAAATTTTTTTTCTCATGTTCAGATGGAACTGCCTGTGTTTCAGTTTGTGCCCGTTGCCTCGCGTCCTGTCGCTCGGCACCACTGAAAAGAGTCTGGTCCCATCCTCTCGACACCCTCCCTTCAGATACTTGTACACGTTGATAAGATCCCCCCTCAGCCTTCTCTTCTCCAGGCTAAACAGGCCAAGCTCTCTCAGCCTTTCCTCATAGGAGAGATGCTCCAGTCCCCTAATCATCTTTGTAGCCCTTCGCTGGACTTGCTCCAGTAGTGCCACATCCCTCTTGTACTGGGGAGCCCAGAACTGGACGCAGTACTCCAGATGTGGCCTCACCAGGGCTGAGTAGAGGGGSAGGATCACCTCCCTCGACCTGCTGGCAACACTCTTCCTGATGCAACCCAGGATACCATTGGCCTTCTTGGCCACAAGGGCACATTGCTGCCTCATGCTTAACTTGGTGTCCACCAGCACTCCCAGGTCCTTCTCAGCAGAGCTGCTTTCCAGCAGGTCAGCCCCCAACTTGTGCTGGTGCATGGGGTTATTCTTCCCTAGGTGCAGGACCCTGCACTTGCCTGTGTTGAACTTCATGAGGTTCCTCTCCGCCCACCTCTCCAGCCTGTCCAGGTCTCTCTGAATGGCAGCACAGCCTTCTGGTGTATCGGCCACTCCTCCCAGTTCTGTATCGTCGGCAAACTTGCCAAGGGTGCACTCTGTCCCTTCAAAAGGTGGGATTTGTTGCATTTTACTGTAGGCATAGAAAGATAGAACCCTTTTTAAGCTAGCTGCCTTATCACAGTAAAGTTAACAGGGTGGAGGGAGGGAGGGAGAGGGTAAGAGCAGGAGAGAGAAAGGGAGAGAGAGAAAGGGGGGGAGGGAGAGAGAGAGAGAGAGAGAATTCATACTATCCTAACATAAATAAGATGGGCAGTATCGATTTCCTTGTGAAGGCGTCTGTATCTTTACGTTGGCTACAGAAGCAGTCTAAATAAATTGTTCAGAATAGATTTGTCTTCCATGTCTGAAATCTGGTGGGATGAATCTTACTCAATAACCAAATGAGAATCATATCTTTCGAGAATAAAATGCATAGTTTATGTGAAGTCTCTTAATGACATTGTTTTAAATGGTAGAAATGAACATTATTAAAAAAGGAGGTGGCTGACTGCCTGAAATGAAAACTTCATTATTTTGATTCACGAAAACATTCAAATGTTGGCTTAATTTCATTTGAGTGCACTTTTTTTCCTCTTTTTTTTTTCTTTCTCTCTCTCTCTTTTTTTAATCACATGACAGAAAGTATTTTTTCCAGAAGATCTATTTTTCGGTTAGAACCACATTTTGTCTAAGAAATGTAGGCATCCACAATCCATTTAGTCCCTACTTCCACAGCACTAACTGTCTCAAAGGCAGAATTTTCCTTCAAGCCCAAGGGCTTGGACTGAGAATCCTTTAATCTGAAAATAATTGTCTCTTGCCATAGAATTACTACTGAGCTATAGGCACTATAGGTTGGCTACTGTGGGGGCTCCTCATGATACAAAATAGAAACGAAGACCCTAAATCAGGTAGGTGAGTCTTGCAGCCCATGCAGTATTTGAAATACATCGTAAACTTCTGACAAGTAACTATTCACCCTGCAGGTACATTTTTAAAGTATATCCGATTCTTTCTTGTTAGGTAATCAAGTCAAACCTTTGTCTGTTTCCTCATCCCTAGGGTTAAGCAGCTCACAGTCTGTTCTTGTATTTTCAAACCATTTAAAGATCAAAAAAACCTCTGTGTCTCATTCTCCCCTACCATTTTTAGGAGGAACAAATTTTTGTGTCCAAACACCAACTAGTTCACTTTAAAAGTGCACAGCAAAAGAAGGACTAGATTTTCCTTTATTCTTAACTCTCTCTCTAAAATAGGTGTCCATCAGTAATACCTGCATATATTCTAAGGTGTTCAAAACATGGCATGACAAACAGAATCCTTACATATGAACATCCAAAAATTGTCGACATTTCACATCTGACAATACATGTAGCTTAAAACTGAATGCCATGGGTGACGGTGGAGTTTCCACAGGGCTACACAGTTGAATGGTCTGTCCTTGAACTCAAATGGGTTTTCCATGTATTTCCATTGGGAAAATTAGTGGTACTGCAATGCATGAGTTAAAGCAGCCTTGTTTCTCAGTTTATATAGCTTTTTAAAATAACATTATTCACTTCCTCTTACAAAATGTTGTTTGTTAGTGATTTTAGCAGAGGCAATAATCTGAAAGTGCTGTTGTTGCATTAACTTGTGATTGCTCTAACACCCATAGCCCTATTTTTAGACTTATTCTGGGGAAGCTGATCAAGATGAGTCATCTCATTTACAATTAGTGCCCTTGTGGTCAAGCATGTGAATGACAATCTAATTCTACATAACACCATAGCGTCAAATAACTAGAAATATTCACTGTAGCTGAGACTTCCAAGTGAAAGGAAGTGGTGAGCCTGGTGTCCTTCCTCCTCCCTGTGCATATGCACAAGGTTCAGCAAAGAGTTGAGGGGTTCTGGATTAACCATGCACTGCATGGTTACGGTATGTGAATGAAACCATCTAAATCACCTTATGTAAAAGAGGAATTGTTATGGGTAGAAATAATTTACACCAGGCACATTCAATCTCTTGGACCCATTAAAACAGAGAACTAGAGGAACATTGTTTCTACCTGACTGGAGACAACAGCTATCTCTTGGGTCATGCGCTTGAGTAGGAGAGTGGTGCTACCTTCAGACCTGTGATGAGCCCTACAGAGAAGTCCGTCAGGATGTCTGGTCAGCATTTACTGGCCAAACTATCATTTTCTGTCTCCTTCTATTTTTTTGCTTACTGTCTAAAATACCTTCATTGGCTTTAAAACAGAGTAATCAACATGAATAGGGAAATATTAATGAGACCAAAGAAAGAGATGGCATGAGAATAACCATAAACCCCAGGGGACAGACCACCATTATGAAAACACCACTATATGCCTGTAACAGCCGCTAAATGCATAAGTGTTTTATATGAAATGAAACTGTTCTGACAGGAGTAGTTGAGAGATGCAGTCTCTTAAAAGCTGGGAGAAGCAGATTCAAGGTTCTTTAGGCAGAGAGAAGGTTTGAACTTAGGTTTTCTTCTTCCATCTTGGGTAACTATCCTAACCATAATGCTACTGGAAAGACAGAACAACACTCTTGTTATATGAGTGACATGATCTGAAGGGTATGCTGCATTCATGAATTGAAGAAAAATAGGCAGAACCCTGACCAATTTATCAAGATTTTTGTCTTGGGCAGCTGCCTGTGATACCAGCAAGTGCATGGCTCTAAGAAAGCCCACAGGAAGGCATCTAGGTGCTTGGTAAGTTTACTAGCAGAACTTAGGAGCTTTAGGTGTCAGAAAGGAAAGGAGAAAGGAAAGGAAAGGAAAGGAAAGGAAAGGAAAGGAAAGGAAAGGAAAGGAAAGGAAAGGAAAGGA